>NC_048222.1:82384944-82429215 GCF_002007445.2 Ailuropoda melanoleuca | reverse complement strand
AGGGGGTGGGGGAATGGGATAGACTGGTGATGGGTAGTAAGGAGGGCACGTATTGCATGGTGCACTGGGTGTTATACGCAACTAATGAAGCATCAAACTTTACATCGGAATCCGGGGATGTACTGTATGGTGATTAACATAATATAATAAAAAAAATCAAAAAAAAATAAAGTTTGATGTCGTCCCAATTTCTTTTTCTCTTTTGTTGCCTTTGCCTCTAGTACCATCATTTCTTATTTTAAAACCTCTTCTTTTTGGTCCTGGTAAGGCCATCAGGGCTCAGAACATCAGCCCCGCTTGGAGAGAAAAGCATTCTGTCATTTTTCTCCACGACATTTACCGCAGTGGACAGGGAGGGACCAGATGGTGACAATTCAGGAGTGTCCTCTCTCCGAAGCCGTGGGCAAAATTCGAGATTCACTCTTGGTGTTTCTTTCCTCTCTGCTCAGCCAGCTCAGCCTTATTTCAACGATATGCTGTCATTTTCCATCCCATATCCACAATTTTCTGGATTTTGTGACCTCTTGCTTTCCTGAGAGACACACAGCATAGAGACCACTCTTGTGGACAACTTCAGGGTCCTTATGGTGTTCAGTGGAAGGATTGTGAGAGGTGGGCTGGTCTTGGAGAGCCAGGGACACAGGAATTTTCATGAACACGGGGCCCCAACAAGTGGGGAGAATGGAGGATCATAGCCCTGTGCTCATCCTGGCCCTAGAGCTCCTGGTGTATGTATGTGTGTGCTTGCGTGTGTGAGGGAGAGAGAGAGAAAGGGAAAGGTTGTAGCTACTTTGTTCCTTCCCCAGGGAGGAGGCAGACCCTTCTGTTTATTTTGGGCCAGAATCTGCCTTTTCCCTTCAAGGCTGACTCTGGTTGGAGAACTCTCTGACCATTTCTTTCAACTTCATATACCAACCTATAATTCATTTTGTTTTTACTATGGAAAATTCTATTTAACTATGAAATTAATTCACACTCATTGGACGAATTTTGGAAAATATAAATATATATAAGGAGGAAAATAGGAGCCACCTGTAAAAGCTCTCTTGAGATGTAGCCTCATTACATTCTGTTGTATTTCTCTCCAGGTTTGATAGACGGAGAGGTAGGTTGGTATGCAGAAAGATCGTCAGACAGACAGAAATAGCTACATAAGTAGGTGTGTATTTTCATAGTTGATGTCGTCCTATATTTCATTCCTTTGCTCTCCCCAAAGCTCCACACCTCCTCCTCTACCCCTCTCTCAGCTTCCTATCTCATCAAGAAAACAGAAGCCATCCATGTGCTCCTACCCTGACATCCACCCACCTACCTCTCTCAGGGCCAGTCTGTGACCCTCCTTCCCATCTGCGTGTGGCCACTTTTCTGGAAGGCCACTGTGTCCTCTCCTGTGGGCTGGACCCCATTCCTTCCCGATGCTCAAGGGATGGCTCCCACAAACCTCCCTTCTCTCCTTTGACTCATCTATTCTTTCTCTCCTTCTGGATCATTCCTGCCACCATCAGCCGTAGTAGAATAGCTGCCTTCTTTCAAAACTAAATTCTCTCTTAATTGTCCAGTCCGCTGAAAGCAGGGCATAAACCACGTGCATTCTATGAAGGATGAGTAAGTGCATTCAGTTGTGGTGTCAGGTGCACTGAGGTTGTGGGAGGTGATTCTGGAAGGGGAGGCTGGTTTCAAGTGCTTTATTCTAGAAAAGACAGGGAATCATTTAGGGTTTTTGAGGAATGGGGCCATGGAGGCTTCCTGTGTTGGTTTGCTGAGGTTGTCTGGCAGCAGTGAAGAGGGGTAGGGAGAGCCGTTGGGTGGTTGGTGTCCCAGCCCGGGCCAGAGAGGACCAGGTCCCCAGTAACAGAGGTAGCTGTGAAACCCAGGGGAATTGCTTTGCAAGAGACCTGGTCTAGTACGAATTTTTTTTTTTAATTTATTTATTTGACAGAGATAGAGACAGCCAGCGAGAGAGGGAACACAAGCAGGGGGAGTGGGAGAGGAAGAAGCAGGCTCATAGCAGAGGAGCCTGATGTGGGGCTCGATCCCATAACACCGGGATCATGCCCTGAGCCGAAGGCAGAAGCTTAACAGCTGTGCCACCCAGGCGCCCCTCTAGTATGAATTTTTAAGTCACGAAAATAAATTGGGCATGAGTGGAGAAGCAGTGAGAAGTAAAAGACACGTCCGGCAGTGGGACGGAATGTTTATGAAAATGGGGTTCTCTCACTTTTTAAAAGTAGGCCTGAGAGGAAGACGACAAGACAGGTGGTTTCTAAAATGTGGAGGTGGGAAAAGAAAGGGGAGGTAAACAGCAGGGGGAATGAACCATGAGAGACTATGGACTCTGAGAAACAAACTGAGGGCCTCAGAAGGGGGGGGTAGGGGAATGGGATAGGCTGGTGATGGGTAGTAATGAGGACATGTATTGCGTGGTGCACTGGGTGTTATATGCAAGTAATGAATCATGGAACTTTATTTATTTTTTTTAAAGATTTTATTTATTTATTTGACAGAGATAGAGACAGCTAGCGAGAGAGGGAACACAAGCAGGGGGAGTGGGAGAGGAAGAAGCAGGCTCATAGCAGAGGAGCCTGATGTGGGGCTCGAACCCATAACACCGGGATCACGCCCTGAGCTGAAGGCAGACGCTTAACCGCTGTGCCACCCAGGCGTCCCTGAATCATGGAACTTTACATCAAAAACTAGGGATGTACTGTATGGTGACTAACATAATATAATAAAAAATATTATTTAAAAAAAATGAAAAAAAAATGTGGAAGTGGGAAGCCAGTTCTGGAATGCTCCCACCAGTGATGAAGGTTTTGTCAGCTCTTTTCCAAGAGTCAGCTAAGGTGACTGATGGGGGTGTGAGAGGTCAGAAGGGCTCTCTGGGCACCAGGGGCTAGCCCTGCCCCTCCGCCAGTGGCACCTTGTCCGGGTGGCAGCAGGGGCAGGTGGTGTATGGTGACACATGGTGCTGAGGAGGCGGGGAGGATGCTTCCAGGGAAGGGCCCTTAGTTTGATTCTCCTTCACTTACAGGCAAGGTGAGAGAGATCCCACAGAGGGGACTTGTTGGGAGTCTTGGTGGAGGGAGTCTTGGTGGAGGGAGAAGTATAGGATCCAGGAGGGAAAATGGATGGTGGGGAGGACTTATGGTGGGAATTGGGGCTGCTCTGGACACTTACGAGTAACCGGGCAGCTGGGAGTGAGAAGGTGGGAGATAAGGTAGGACGTGGGACGAGGTGGGAGAGGAAGAAGAGTCCAGAAGATGTCACTCGGGGAGGAAATCCTTTTGCAAGCAGACAAGAAGGGCTTGGAGGGGAGCTGTCGAGCTCTGCAAGGCCTCTTGGGTTCCTCTCTTTATTTAAGTGAAAGTTAATATTTTCACTTTAAAAAAAAATTTTTTTTTTTATTATATTATGTTAGTCACCATATAGTACATCCCTGGAAACCAGGGATATTTTTACTTCTGAACTTGGAAAGTAGGAGCCCTCCCAGCCTCTTCCCTGAAATGGGAGCACCAATGGCCAATTGGTTATTTCTCTCTTCCTAATCCTGTAGTTTTATGGGGCCGTAAATGAGGGCAGCAGGGAATTAAAGAAAAAGGTGTAGCCAAGACAAATAGCAGAGTCCTTGCCCATGTGGCGCTTGCAGTCTAAAGGTGTGCATGATGCAATCTCATGGCCGCTTGTGCTCCCAGGAGGTCAGGGTGAAGCTGCCCTGGGCAGTCTGGGGCAGCCAGGACGTAGTTGGGAGGGACAGATGGCCTCCACCCACAAGGAATGACCGGAGCAGTGAGGGGACAAATGGCAGGTTGGCACGGGTAGGCACGGGCAGGGAGCAGGACAGTGGAGTAGCTGGAATGAAGCAGGGTGGGAGGGACCTGGAGGTCATCTTTATTTTGGAGAAGCTTTAGTTTGGGGGTTGTAGTTGAGTGGAGAGTACCAGGGAGCAGAAGACTCAAATAAGGCCAGCAGGTGCCCAGCTGTATGGCAGAAGCTACCAAGAGCCCCTAGCCCCACGAGGCGGTTGCCCATTCTGGATGCCTTCCCTGAGGGAATCACCCCTGGGGAGTTTGGGGGATGTGTTGAACCCTGATGAGAAGAAGGACCCGTACAGCTGTGACAGGGAAGCGCCTCCCCCAAAACAAGTTAGCGAGAAGTGATCTGGACATCTAGGGACTTCAGCAAGATCTGGAAGGATAGAAATGAAGAAGAGGATGTCCCCCTACTGTGGCTTTATCAGAGGTGTGGTCCATGGGGAGAGAGGCCCCCGTGGGTTTCTTCGTGGTTTTCTAGGGTGGGCCAGCTGGCGTTGGATTCCTCAGCAGAGAGGGGTGACTTGCCAGGCTTCAACATGTTGTACAAAGGATCTTATAATCCATACGTTCAACCTTGAAGACATCAGGCTGAGGACATTGGCCAACCATAAAAAGACAAATGCTGTATGATTCCACTTAATAAGGTTCCTAGAGCAGTCAAATCAAGGAGACAGGAAGTAGAATGGGGGCTGCCAGGGGCTGAGGGGAGCGGGAGTGGGGAATTCGTGTTTACTGGGGACAGAGTTTCAGTTTGGGAAGATGAAAAAGTTCTAGAGATGGATGGCGCTGAGGGTTGCCCAACAACGTGAGTGTGCCCAACGCTGCTGAATAGTACACTTAAAAATAGTTAAGACAGTACATCTTATGTATAGCTTACGTTTTTATTTATTTTATTTTTTAAAAAAATTTTATTTATTTGTATGACAGAGAGAGAGAGAAAGAGAGCACAAGCAGGGGGAGCGGCAGGCAGAGGGAGAAGCAGAGGCTCCCGACCCGGGATCATGACCTGAGCCCCAAGGCAGATGCTTAACTGTTGAAGCCACCCAGGCACCCCACTTACATATTTAAATTCATTAAAAAATCCAAAAGTCACTTGGCACGGGCTTTCTTCGTATCAGTCGGGTTCTGACCTTGATTTGGCTCTCTGAGCCAGCGGATGGTGACTGATGGGGAGTCACCATCTGGTCATAATGCAAGGATAAACCCTACCCTGTTTTCAAGTCAGTCTCCTCTGAGTGGGGGGCAAATTTCTGGAGTCTGTTCACCTCTGGGAGAAAGATGGAAGTCCAGCCCACAACCTGAAAAGTAGAGGCCCAGGGTCGGAAGCCACCAGCACCCCCTCCCCCCTTCTCCTCCCTCCACCGCAACAAGAAGTGGGAAATTGGAAGTAGATGGTGTTGGTCGGAAGCAGCTGGCTGTTTGGAAGCGTGGTTTTTGGAGTCTGACATATCTGGGTTTGCATCGCCATCATTAATGGGCAAGCTGCTAACTCCCTGTAAGCCTTAGCTTTCTAATCTGTAAAATGGTCTCAGTATTATATACCCCTCAGGATTTTGGAGAGTTCTGTAATATAAAATATATAAAGCATGGAGCGAGGGGTTTGCACAGAGTAGCTGTTGACCTGATGCTACTTACCTTCCTTAGCCACCTCCCCTGCTTTTTAGTGGTGTATGTCTTGGGGTGTTCAGGTTGCCGTAACAGATTACCATAGACTGAGTATCTTAAACAACAGGCATTTCCTTCTTTCCATTCTGGAGGCTGGGAAATCCAAGATCATGGTGCCAGCACATTCGGTGTCTGGCAAACACCCACTTTCTCGTAGACAGCTGTCTTGTTTTTGTCTTCATATGGCTGAAGGGGTTAGGGAGCTCTGTGGGGTCTCTTTTATAAGGGTACTAATCCCGCTTATCACTTCCCAGAGGCCCCACCTCTGCATACCATCACTTTGGGGGTTAGGATTTCAACATATGCATTTTGAGGGAATACAAACATTCAGATCATAGCAGTATAATTTAAGAAATACACAGAAAGCTCTTTCCTTTCCCTTGAGATTTTTAAGAAGAAGGCAGATGTGTTTCTGCCATGGAGTTTTGGAGGGAGGGCGATGACAGGATATCTTCTGCAGGTCCTTTGACCCCGAAATCCGGATTTTCACAGGGGTGGCCTTTCTATGTGTGAGGGCTTCTTTGGGACTGTCTTTTTCTGATTGTGTTTATGAATATCTCTGCGAAAATCCCACATTCCACCAACGAGCAGCGAGTTCATTTTTTAGCCAATCAGCAGTTGAGGTGATGAGCTTGTAATAGCCCTCGGCTCATAGCCAGTCATTAGTCACTGAGGCCCAGGGTTGGTGGCCCTCAGGACAGGTGTCCAGACCCTCCCGCAGTCAGGTCAAAGTGACCTCCGACCAGCTCCAGGCCAGAAGCCAAACAAGATGAAGGAGGAAGTATTAAGTCATCTGGATTTTATTTTATATGATGTAAAACATCGGAGCACCAGGAACCATACAGAAATTGAGAGTCCAGAGGAAAAATACATCGGAAGGCTGAACCTTCCCACTTTTCACAAGCATAAGTAGGGAGAGATTGGGAACGATACTAAGGTAAAAAGAGCTGAGGGAACAGAAAATAACCAGGGGACGTGGAAAAATTTGGGCTCCTGTGCACTCTTGGTGGGAATGTAAAATGGGGCAGCCACTGTGGGAAGTTCCTCAAATGTAATTAAACATGGAATTGCCATTTGATGCAGAAATTCTGCTTTGGAGCATATATCAAAAAAAAAAATTGAAAACAGGGGCTTGAAGAAATATTCTTGCACCCATGTTCAGAGCAGCATTATTCATAATTGCCAAGATATGGAAGTAACCTATGTGTCCATCAGTGGATGAATAGATAAACGAAACGTGGTCTAGCCATTCAATGGGATATTATTCAGCCTTAAAAAGGAAGGACGTTCTGCCACAGGCTCCCACATGGACGAACCTTGAGGACACCATGCTGAGTGAAATAAGCCAGCCACGAAAAGACGAAAAGACAAAGAGCATATGATTCCACTTACGTGAGGTATCTATAATGATCAAGTTCCTAGAATTCAGAAAATAGAATGGTTGTTGCCAGGGGCTATGGGGAGGAGCGGGTGAGAGGTGGTTGTTCAATGGAGATCGAGTTTCAGTTCAGAAAGACAAAAAGAGGTCTGGAGATGGATGCTGGTGATGGCTGCACAGTAGTGAGTGCTACTGAACTGTATCCTTACAAGGGGTTAAGAGGGTCAGCTTTATGTTATGTATGTATTTTACCACAGTTAACTAAAAAAAAAAAACAGAGCTGAGGCTGTGAGTTGGTGCGGAATTTACTCAGGCAGTTTGGGAGGGACGGGTGGCCTCTGTTCTTAAGGAAAGGCTGATGGAGGGTCTTCTCCAGAGGGAAGGTGCAGGTGGACACAGGCAGGGAGAGAGGCGGTGGCGTTTACGAGAGGCAGGGTGGGGAGGGACCCAAAGTTCAACTCCTTTGTTTTAGAGACGTAAAGAAAGGGGTTTGTGGTTGAGTGGAGGGAGAAGTAGGCAGAAGCCTCAGTCCCCTCATCTGCAGAATGGGGTTTGTAAGCCAACTTCCTTACCAGGGTCCTCAGGACACAGGTCCTCTAGGCTTTTGGCCTGTGGTTCATCCCCGTTGCCAGTCCTGGGAGGAGTTCACCAGAACAATCCTCAGTAGGATTTCTGGGGGATGGGAGAGGATGTGGGCAGAGCCCGGGGCTGATGCTGCCATCGATCGGTCTAGATTCTCTCTGGTGTCCCTTGAAACTCTTCATCATCCCAGGCACCTGCCCACCTTCTGTGTTGCTGCTCTCAGCTTCTTGTCTGCCCCCCTCCTTTGCAGTCTTCTGCTGGAGGCCATTCCTCTTCCTTCATGCCCCAAAGCAGCAGAGAAATACCCCTTTTGTGTGAGGCTCACTTTTACCGAAGGCCTGGGTGCAGGGGAGGGGATGTTTAATCTCTCAGGACAGCACGGAAGACACACTGAAATGCGACATTGGGCAGTATTGTTCTGGGGTTCTGTGGCTCCCTCACAAGAAAATCTTCCCTCATAAGAGAATTTAGCACCAACTGCCATGTCGTACCCCTCTCCCCAGACCCTCCTCCTGCTCTCGCCTTTCCTCCTGCTCAGACTATTTATTCCCTCCTTGTCAGAATGTGCAGAAACTCAAAGCTCCTCTCACCTTACCATGCACAGCAGGTAGGCCTGGCAACTCTGTGCCTGGCTGCCATGCTTCCGGGGGCTGTGGTTGGGGATGTGGGAGGTGCTACTCACCTTGCTCTTCTGAGAAGCCCCAGTCAGGTGTCTCCTGAGAAGGCAAGGAGGTGATGTACGTGTGGAATGAGGCTTAGACACAAGCAATGAGCCTCCTCATTGACCCAGACTGTGGGGCTGCTTCCCTGACGCCCAGGGGCTGTAGCAGCAGGGCAGGTGCATGGCTGACAGGCCAGGACAGCCCCCATGTCCTCCCAGCAGGCCTGGAGGTCGGCTCTGTCCCAAAGCCTTGGGGACGGGTTCCCAGGGGTGGAGGCCAAAGCCCTGGATGGAGAGCTCAACTGCCACATGGGCGAACGTCTGTTATATGTTGGTTCTGGGATTCGAGGTAAGGGAGGGGCCATAGCATTGGAGTGAGGAGGTCAGGTCTCAAGCAGGCACATGAATCCTGGTTCTGCCCCATCTTAGCTGGGCCACTGGGCAAATTAGCCCCTCTGTGTCTTCTGTGAAGCATAGAGCTAATAATGGTCCTCCTTGTGGGGCTGTTGCAAGGAGTCAGTGAGATACTGTGGACAAAAACATTTGGTATCTAGGAAATGCTCAACAAAACTCAGCTGCTGGCCTGATGATGGTTATCACGGTGGTTGTGCCCAAGTGCCTGGGTTGAAGGATGTGCAGCCTGGTAGGGAGGCCAGATAGGCAATGTCGCTAGGGAAGTCCAGCCTGTCTACACTACACCACTCCTGCCCTGTTTCTGAGAACATTCAGAACACAGATCTGACTCCTCTGTAACCCTGCCTCCCTCCCTCCCCTCTGCCTTCTCCCTGTGGGAGGCTGGAGTGAGTGTAGGGAGGTTGGAGAGGCTACAGGCTCGGTTCCAGGAACACGGATCAAGAGTTGGGGTTGGGTGGGGAGCAGGGCCAGCCAGGAGACCCTGGCAGGTGATTTGGGGTGGGTGAGCAGGGCCAGGTGTTAGGCCATAGGTGCCAAGGAGCTGGACGTAAGTTAGGCACTGTGCTGGGCATTTATGAATCTTCCTTGGAAGGTCATAGAAAAAGAAGAGAGATGTCTGCCTTTGGGGATAGGTTCAAAAATCCCAGTTCCTTTTGTTGGGAGGTGGCCAGGATGATGTCCCGAGTCCTTTGGTTTTGTTTAATACTCAGCAAAAGATACTGCCTGCCATTGGACACCATCCCTGAGACAAGGCAGTTGCGGGGATGTGGACCAAGAGAGACTTCACAGAAGAAGTGGGTTCTGAGGGATGAATAGGAGTTTGAAAGTCAGATGATGCCAGAGGAGGGCATCCTGGATGCAGAGACCAGTGCCTACTAATGTGTTTGTTGATCTAGCCCCTCCCTTCTGCTCCCCTTACCACGGCCTTGTTGGCTGCAGCCTGTGTAACCCTAGGCCTGCTGCTTTACTGTGGCTGCTGAGACCCGGTCTGTTGTTCCCGGCAGTGTCACCAGGGCTGTTTCAACGGCAGCGCTCACCGGAAATGGGTACTGACATCCCTTTCCCCCTTATAATCTACACATTCTGATGCTGGAGGTCCTGCAGAGGAGTGGAGGCTACGTGGGCAGAAGATAAGGGCAGGAAGGAGTACGATATAAATACAGGTGCCTCGACAAGGGGACTTGCGGAGACTTTTGGGATGATGAATATGCTCATTCTGGCAACTCTGGTGATCGTCTCATACATGTGTCAAAAGCCTTCAGATTGTAGGGGCACCTGGGTGGCTCGGTTGGTTGAGCGTCTGACTTTGGCTCAGGTCATAATCTCAGGGTCCTGGGATCAAGCCCTGAGGGGGTTCCCCACTCAGGGAGGAGTCCACTTCTCCCTCTTCCTCTGCTCCCCTCTGCCCGGCTTGTGTGTGCATGCGTGCTCTCTCTCTCAAACAAATTAATAAAATCTTTAAAAAAACCTCATCAAATTGTATACTTAAATGATGCAGCTTATTATATAGGGGTTATGCTTCCATAAAGCTGTTAAAAAAGAGTATACTGGTGCCTCAAAGTTTTTGGTTATTTTTTTTAACATGTTTATTTTTCAGGGTAAAACTAATACAAGATCACCAGAGAAATTTAGAAATTCAGGAAAGCAGGAAAAACAAAGTAAATTACAATCTGTTTGTTTTTGCTTTTTGGTGGGGGGATCATTATTACCAATACCAACACATGTGCCTGAGGCTCACGGGTGAGCAAGGCTCCTGCCCGGCATCGGTGGGCCAAAATGCTCAGTCGTACTGAGCGCAGGGTCCCCTGGGGCCTGTGTCCTGAAAATGTCCAATTGTTCCCCCAGCCCAAGATTCTGGCCAAATCTGAGACGGAGATCTGGAATCGGAGTTTAAAGCGGGGGGGGGGGGCGCCTGGGTGGCTCAGTCTGTTAAGCAGTTAAGCGTCTGATCCCAGGAGCCTGGGATCAAGCCCAGCATTGGGCTCCCTCCTCAGACAGGAGCCTGCTTCTCCCTCTCCCTCTGCCCCTCCCCCTCCCCCGTTCCTGCGATCTCTTGGGCACGTGCTCTCTGTCTCTCATAAATAAAATCTTGAAAAAAAAAAAAAAAAGCACCGTATTCCCAGGAAACTCTGATCCAGGCAGTCCACAGCCTACTTTTTGAGAAATGGTAAAACAAAGAGTGAATCACAAAGCCCTGATCGTCCTCGATCTTTTCTCCTTTAGTCCCAACCATGTTAGTGGTATCCTGGACTACTGGAGAGGGAGAAGCAGTGATGGGGTCACAGCTGCGTGGTGAGAGAGAACTGGCTGATTCCAGTCTTAAGGAGCCTTGTAGTAGCAGCAGCAGTAATATTAATGGTAGTAGTAGTAATGGCAATATTTAGCAGCGCTAATATTTCTTTAGACATTTATTTATTTATTTGAGAGAGAGAGAGAGAGAGAGTGGGAGGGGCAGAAGGAGACAGAATCTCAAGCAGACTCCCCGCGGAGTGTGGAGCCCGACACAGGTCTCATTCTCACGACCCCAAGGTCATAACCTAAGCTGAAACCAAGAGTCAGTCGCTCAACAGACTGGGCCACCCAGGTGCCCCAGTAGTAATGCTAATATTAATGATGCTAATAGAAGCGCTAATACTAATGGTTACAAGAGTAGGGGCAATGTTAATGGTAGCCATAATAGTAGGAATGTTGATGGTAGCAATAGCTAACATTTATTGAGCTAACGCATCCAAGGCACTGGTTCAAGACCTCTCCATGTGTTATCTCAGTGCTAGTGGTTTAGAGCAAGTTCCCGCAGTTGGATGTTTGGGTGTGAATGTCACCCTGCCACCGCTAGTTCTGTAGCCTTGGGCAAGATACTGAAAAGTCTTAAGTTTCACAGGTCTCCAAAGAAGATACACAGATGGTCAACAAGCAAACGAAAAGATGCTCAGCATCAATAATGATTCGGGACATGCAAGTCCAAACTACACTGAGATGCCACCTCACTCACACCTGTCTGGATGGCAGCTATCAGAAAAAACAGAAACTCGGTGTTGGTGAGGGCATGGAGAAGTCAGAACCTTTGTGCACTGTTGGTGGGAATGGTTGGTGCAGCCGCTGTGGAAAACAGGATGGAGAGTCCTCAAAAATTTAACATAGAATGACCATTTGATCCAGAAATTGCAGTTCTGGGCATACACACAAAAGAATGGAAAGCAGAGATTCAAACGGCTCTTTGTACACTGTGTTCATAGCATTATTCACAATGACCAAAAGATGGAAGCAACCCAAGCGTTAGTTGATGATATAAACAAAATGTGGTATATACGCACAATGGAATTCTATTCAGCCTCTGCAAGGAAGTACTTTCTGACACAGGCTACAGCATGGATGAACCTCGAGGAAGTCAGGCGAAGTGCAATAAGCCAGTCACCAAAAAGACTGTATGATTCCACATAGATGAGGTACCTAGAGTAGTCAGACTCCAGAGACAGAGAGTAGAAAGGTAGTTGCCAGGGTTTGGGGGAAGGTGGTGAGGGGGTAATGGTTCAAGGTCAGTTTGGGAAGATGAAACTGTTCTGGGGGTCCCTGGGCAGCTCAGTCAGGTAAGTGCCTGACTCTTGATTTCAGCTCAGGTCATGATCTCAGGGTTGAGGGATCAAGCCCCCTGTCGGTCTCCATGCTCAGCAGGGCATCTGCTTGAGATTCTCTCTCTCTCTCTCCCTCTGCCCCTCCCTCAATGCCCCCTCTTTAAAAAAATGCTCTGGAGATAGATGGGGGTGATGGTTGCACAACAGCGTGAAGGTACTTAATGCCTCTGGGCTGTACAATTAAGAACGGTTAAGGTGGTAAATTTCATGTCATGTGTATTTTGTAATTTAAAAAAAAAGAGAGAGGGGGAAAACTCCGAAGTTTCAGTTTTTTCCTTTCTAAAAATTGGCAAAACCCCTCCCCGACCTCCGAGGATGTGAGGGTTGAACGTGTGAACACATTTCACACTTAAGAAAAGCAGCCAGCCCAGAGTGTGCGGTCAGTGGTGCTCACTGTTGGGATGCTTGTTAGTTCCATTTTGCAGGCCCGTGCCTGGGGACGGTCAGCCCTTTTCTGGGCGACCTTAGGCACATCCCTACACATCTCTGGGCCTCAGTTTCCCCACACAGAAAAGAGGGGCTGGGATCACGGCTAAGGCTCCCCTAACTGTGACATCTCAGGGGCAAGCCTGGCCCCTTTCTTCTGGTGGCAGCAGGCTGAGACTGCTCTGCTGAGATTGTCAATGCTGGGGTGATGTCGGGGTAAGCCCCAGGGGAGCTTGTGTGACTCATGGTCCCTCACTTGGGGAAGCCCCAGAGGAGCTTGTGTTTGATGGACGTTTCTCCTACGGGCTTATGACAAGTGGTCCTGGTGTGTGTAGGTGCGTGTACGCATGTGCGTGGTGGGGTGTGGCCATCCGTGAGCTGTCTGTATGACGAGCAGCTGGAAGTGGCAACATGGAGGAGAGGGGGCATGGGCCTGAATGTCACTCCTCTTGGGGACAAAAGACAAGGGAAGCTTTTACCACGTGGTAGATGGCGGCATTTTTCCAGCCTTGCGTGCACACTGGGAAGGCTTATAAGAATACTGGTGCCTGAGTCTCTCCCCCAAGGCTTCTGAGTTCACCCGTCTGGGGATGGCCCGGGCCCTCAGATTTTTCAAAGCTCCCTTGGGAGGTTTTCTGTACAGCCAGGGAGAGAGCCACTGCTTCTGGGGCCAAGGAGAGGAGGCCCAGCTCAGGCTTGCCGGGCTGGGCCTAGTCCAAGGGCTGTGTGCTGTGTGAGGGAGGCTACCTGTAAGCTATTTATTGCCTGCTTGAATTACTGGGTAAATATTGACCCGAGGCCCTGGTGTCCCAGGAGCTACCTGTTGTTTTCATGGGCACATCTCTGAGGTGGTGGGGACACCTTAGGCTTGGGCTCTGCCAGCCAAGAGACTGGCAACGCAGAGGCCAAGCATCTCCCCGAGGAACCAATGTGCCAGGTCCTCCAGTGGAGACTGGGCTTGGCAGACAGGCACATCGATGTGCAGGGGAAGACCAGGCAGTCATCAGGCGAATGTGGCTCATATGAGTGATGGGAACTTTGGCAAGTGTTTGAAGCTGTCTGAACCTCAGTCTCCCCGTCTGTGTGACAAGGAGAGCGGTAGCTTCCTGCAGAGTTACCACGAGGTTAAAATGGCTGTAACATGCCCGGCACATAGTAGTTGCTCAATAAATGGGCTTTCTTTTTTTCCCTTCTGGACTAGAGAACCAGCGGCTGCCTGGTCAGTGGGAAGTTGCTGTAGTCCAGCCATCAGGTGGGTGCGTGACCCAGGGAGAAGCTGGTGGTCCCTGGGGTGAAGGAGACAGAACGCGTTCCCGTCCTGTTCCAGGCTGATTTGTGACCTTCCATCCCCAAACTCCTATTTTGAAGTCCTAACTCTCAGTACCTCAGAATGAAACTGTGCTTGGAGATAGGGCCTGGAAGAGGCAATTGCATTAAAATGAGGTAATTGGGGTGGGACCTAATCCAATATGACTAGTGTTTTTATAAGAAGAGGAGATTGGGAAGGAGACATGTGCAGAGGGAAGCCACGTGAGGACCCAGGGGGAAGACGGCTGTCTGCAGGCCAAGAGAAAGAGGCCTCAGGAGAAACCAACCCTCCCGACACCTTGATCTTGGACTTCCAGCCTCCAGAATGATGAGAAAATACACTTCTGCAGTTTAAGCTCCAGCCTGTGGTGCTTTGTTACAGAGGCCCCAGCAAACTTGTACAAGTTCCCACGGCAAAACTGCTCTGAACCCTGCTCCTCACCAACCACATAACCTTCGCTCTCTTCTCCCAAATTCTAAATCCAGGATGCACCCCCACCCCCGCCCCTCGGAGAATCAGTCACTAAGTTCTAGTCTCGGCTTTTCCCCTCAGTGTCCTAACCCCTCGGACACCTTCTCCCTCTGCAGTGTTGTCCCTGCATCCTCTCCCACTGGTCTCTGCGGCAGAACATCCTCTATGCTAAGTTAATCTTTTAAGTTCAAATGTGATCACATGACCGAGCCCCTCCCCACCTGCTTGGCCCAACTCCTGTCCTTCACTGCGGGCTGTGCCTAGCTGCAGGGAACCCTTCACAGTTTCTGGAATGTGCTGTGTTACTCTTGTGCCCCTGGGCCTCTGAGATGGGCCCACTGCCTGAGTACTTTTCCTCCCTTTCTTGCTGTCACACTCCTGTTCATTCTTTACAGCCCCTTTGCGATGTTCCCTTCTTGGAAGGCCTCCTGGACGTTCCAGGAGCACGATCACCCCTCCCTCTTCTCTCTGCTTCTGAGTCCTGTGCACAACTGCTATCACATGCGGGTGCCCTGGTTCTGTGCCTTTCCTCCTACCCAGAGTGTGAGCTGATGAAATCAAGGACTTGGCTTATTTATCTCACATTCCAAGCATCTTGCCCCATGTCTGATGTGCTTGGTACGAAATAGCTGCTTCTCAAATGAAGGGATTATTATCATTTTTTTAAAAGATTTTATTAACTTCTTTGAGAGACAGAGAGATAGCGAGAGAGAGCACCAGCAGGGAGAAGAGGGAGAAGCAGACACCCCACTGAGCCGGGAGCCTGGCAGGGGACTCCATCCCAGGACCCTGAGATCATGACCTGAGCTGAAGGCAGATGCCTAACCAACTGAGCCACCCAGGCGCCCCAAATGAAGGAATTAAATGTATAGTTTAGGCCAGAATTTCAGGCCAGCTAATTCCTTGTCGTGGGGGCTGTCTTGTGCTCCGTGGGATGTCGAGCAGCATGGCTGGCCTCTACCTGCCAGAGACCAGTAGAACCCTCCTTCTCAAGCGTCGACAACCCCAAATATCTCCAGACATCATCAAATGTCCCCAGAGGACAAAGTCACCCAGTTAAGAACCACCGTGAAGCCTGCAGAGGTCTCTGAACCTCTTGAGAGAAACACTGCTGGTGTGTCCAAGGTTAGTGAAACACCGATGATGTTGTTAAAGCAGAATCAGAGATCAACAGCCATTTTGGAGGCTTCGTGCTGAAGGGGCTCCCGTGAGAGAATGGCGGGGGGACGAGGAGTCCTTTTCCAGTAATAAGGTTTAGGAGACGGCGTTTCTAAAATTTTGGCTTGAGTTTCCTGTAAATTGGGTGCAAACCCAATGGGAGAGGACACATTTTTACCAAACAGAGGGTCTGACGGCAGGCAGGATCACAGTTTTCAGGATCACAACTGGCGCCCATTCCACCTCCCTCCAATTAAATCCCCTCTTTTTTCTTTATTGATTGTCTCCAAAATTACTTTGGTCCCGAAGCTTCCTCAACTCCCCCAGTAAGCATCATCTTATCGGATGTATCCACCAGGGTCTGGGTGTCCTTCTGCCTCCCTGCTGTCCATCTCAGTCTGCCCCATGCCCAGTGTGGTGGCCTGAGGAAGAGCGTGTTCCTTCCTGTGTTGACCTTGGCCTGCCCTGGTGACCTCTCTCGGGGGTGAACTGGGCATATTTTCTGATCTCCTTGCACTCTGTTTCCTCTCTTGTAAAAATAGGGTCATAATATCCACCTCACTGTGAGTGTATAGTGATAAGCGCTCAATAATGTCAGCTCTTAGCAGTCCTACAGGTCAAGGCACAAAGCTTTATTATTTAATGACAAGGTAGGAGATGGCTAGATAAGCTACTTTTTTTTTAAAAAAAAAGATTTTATTTATTTATTTGGGAGAGAATAAGAGGGAGACAGAATCTGAAGCAGTCTCCACAACGAGCACAGAGCTTGATGTGGGGCTCAGTCCTACAACTGTTGAGATCATTTTCTTAAATTATGTTCAGTTGGCCAACATATAGTACATCATTGGTTTTGATGTAGTGTTCGATTCATTAGTTGCGTATAACACCCAGCGCTCATCACAACCTGAGCTGAAACCAGGAGTTGAGCGCTTAACCGACTGAGCCACCCAGGCACCCCATAAGCTACCTTTTTTATACAAAGCCAGTTTTCTGTACAAAGCAAGGAAGGCCTCTTACCTGGAAAAGTAGCACAGCTCTATAGGTCTTCCTTTCCAACCACATCATTATCTACTCTTATCCCTATTAAATATCCAATTCCCCTGAAACAGTAGCATATGGAGTCCTACCAGTAGAGCTGTGAGATAAAATACAGGATATTCAATTAAATTTGACTTTCAGATAGATGATGAATAACTTTCTGTGTAAGTATGTTTCAAATACTGCATGGGACATGCTTATAATAAAAATTATTCATTGTTCATCTGAAATTCAAATTTAACTGGGTGTTCTGTATTTTTTCATGCTAAATCTGGCAACCCTGCTTACTGGTCATTGGCATCTTGGGCAAATATATTTGTTAGACCCTTCTCAGAGAGGTTTGGTTAGGAAGAGACTAGCAGTCTCATGGAACGACTTCTTTTTTTTTTTTTATTAATAATAATATTTTTTATTATGTTAGTCACCATACAGTACATCCCTGGTTTTTGATGTAAAGTTCGATGCTTCATTAGTTGCGTATAACACCCCGTGCACCACAATACGTGCCCTCCTTACTACCCATCACCAGTCTATCCCATTCCCCCACCCCCTCCCCTCTGAAGTCTTCAGTTTGTTTCTCATAGTCCATAGTCTCTCATGTTTCATTCCCCCTTCTGATTACCCCCCTTTTCTTTATCCCTTTCTTCCCCTACCGATCCTCCTAGTTCTTATGTTCCATAGATGAGAGAAATCATATGATAATTGTCTTTCTCTGCTTGACTTATTTCACTTAGCATTATCTCCTCCAGTGCCGTCCATGTTGCAGCAAATATTGAGAAACCATTCTTTCTGATGGCTGAGTAATATTCCATTGTATATATGGACACAGCTTCTTTTTTTTTTTAATTTTATTTTATTATATTATGTTAATCACCATACAGTACATCCCCAGATTCCGATGTAAAGTTTGATGCTTCATTAGTTGCGTATAACACCCAGTGCACCATGCTATACGTGCCCTCCTTACTACCCATCACCAGTCTATCCCATTCCCCCACCCCCTCCCCTCTGAAGTCTTCAGTTTGTTTCTCATAGTCCATAGTCTCTCATGTTTCATTTCATGGAACGACTTCTTGGTGGAAACCAGTGACAAAAGATTCTTTGCTTGACAAAACTTTAGTTTGGCACCTGGCCCTTCTCCGAGGCCCATCTGTGCACTTCCTTGTAAAATCTAGTTTTAGCAAGAACCCTGCTAAGTCAGTTTAACCAGAACACCCTCATCCTCCATACCAGATCAGGATCCTGGGACCCCACCACCTGCAGGTGATGTCTGATCACCCTGGTCTGCCTTCAGCAGGAATCCCATTAGGTTAGTTTTTAGCCAAAACCCCTTTTGCCCCCGATGTTTCCTCTTCATTTTCTGTTTGCTGACCTCCACCTTGGCTACAAATCCCCACTTGCCCATGCTGTAGTCAGAGTTGAGCCCAGTCTCTCTCTCCCATCATTAAATCTCCTTGCAGTGGTTCCTACACCCATCCTGACAGTCCTAAATAAAGTCTGCCTCACCATCTTCAACAAGTGTCATTGATTTTTTTTTTATACCAGTGCAGTAGTCCTGATGGGTCATTTTATATAGATTGGTTCACCAGCTGAGTTTTATCTGTCATGAAACAGCTTTAAAAAATATAAGAAAGCCTAGTTCCCACTGATCCTGTTGCTTTTACATGAAACATGCATATAAGGCTTCTGTGCTGGCCCTTCTTCTCAAAATTTTTGGCAAAGGTAACCAAAAAATAGCTTCTGTAGAAATTATTTATTTAGTATTAATGGGGCAAAGTTAGATCTTGGCTAGACACTTCAAGTAAACAGGATCACTCTGCATAGCCTTGTTTGAAACCAGAGATTTCCTGTGACCCCTAGAGTTTTAACAAGAGCCAGAGAAGTTATATTTATAGAAGCTCCGTTAATTTTACCCCCCACCTCTGCGTTTAATCCCAAATACAACAAATCCCGGAACGTCTGCAGACACTGGCCTATTTGATGGATGAGGCCAGGAGGCAATCCCTTGAAGCAGTTGTGTTGATAAATGGAGGCTGGGTTGAGGTTGTCACAGTGGGACTGGGGGCGTATGCCAATGGGTATACAATATTTTTAAGAATCTGAAAACACAATCAATTAATAAAAGCATTAACCCCTAGCACACAGTGTGTTTTGGTCAAGTTTCTTTGAGGGCTTTGCAAATTGTTCCTGACCTCAGCAGCTTTAAATAGTTCCCAGGCAGAGCTGGAAATACTGTGGCTTTTTCATATTTCTTCTTGAGCCATCCACTCTCTCCATTATTCCTAAACACTTGCTTAGGCAGAAGCTGACTTTGGTGGAAGCCCCTGTTGGAGGGGCTGTCAGTTGCATAAACTGCTGTGTGACTACTAGAAATTTCTCTTACTCAGGGACCTTCCTAGTCCCATGAGAGCTTGAGAACCAGAAGGGATTTCCAAAGGGAAAGAGAGAGAAGGACTGAGAGTTTCTAGAATCAGGATTCCTCCAATCCTAACAGAAGATTATCAAGGTGCTGGGGTGGGGGAGGCGTCATGGTAGAAAGAGTATCTGAAGATCCAGGTCTTAGCCCTGGCCACAGGTGACCTGGGGCAAGTCACTTAGATAGTCTAACCTTTACTTTTCTCATCTGTTAAACAAGGGAATAACATTGTCTATTCTGCTAGGTTGTTCTGAAGGAATTTCTAGTGAGATAATGCATGTAGGGGAAGTATAATTTATTGTTATTGGGGTCGAAAGCTATATGAGCATCTGAATTGAGGCATGCCCATTGGACCTAATGTACTGGGATGACCCATGGAAATCACAGTCATGGGGACCTCATCGAGTCGCAATTTCAGTCTTCTCAGAAAGACCCGATGATGCTGTCCAGCCACACCTGTGAGTAGAGCCTCACTAGTGACCTGCTATCTCTTCCGGGTCCCCTTTGCGGATAGAAGTATCTAACCCTCAGGTCAGCGTGGTCCTCCCTTCAGCCAGTGTTTGTCCAATCACAAGCAGCATTTCTTTTCAGTGACAGAAAAGAGATGAGAAGAGACAGAGGAGAAAATACTAGAATGTGTTGCAAATAGGGTGAGTGTCAGTTTGTGAAACTTTTATTTCAGGTATTTTATACATATCCCTATGTGTATGTATATCAGACTGTAATTAAAAAGATATTTCTTCCTGTGAGTTGTGCTTCCTGTGAGTTGTGCTTTAAAAAAAGCTCTGCTTTAAGCAAAGACAAATATGATTACATCACTGGGGCAGCTTTGAGTCCAAAATCCAGCCAAGGAAGCGAGTGCTGACAGAGTCACCGAGGCGAGGAGCCCAGAAATGCCTTCTTGATTTGAGTCACGGGATGGTGTCATGACACCAATATTGTGACACCAAGCAGGTTCTAACTCCAGCTCTTAACTTTGTAGCTCTGAGCTTCTCTGAGCCTCATTGCCTAACCCTCAACAGGACTGGCTGACTTCTGTGAGCTCCAAGGCCTTTGCAGTGCTAACATTTTGGAGGTTGCTACCTCTTTGTTCTTAGGCAACCCTTTGGGCTTCCTCAGTGTGAGAAGGAGCTGAGTCCAACGCCATGTTTGTCTTCTCACACCTCAGGACCATTTCCTCCTCCCGGGTTCCCAGACAGCTCTTCCAACATCCTTGGAGTGTGTGGAGATGGAGATGTTTTCCGAACATTTCCTTCTGCTTCTCAGAGAAAGAAGATTCTCCCTCTATGCTAACCTTTTTCACCCATTTAGATAATGTGAAGGTCCATTTTGGACAGTTTTGGCTGGGACTTTTGTCAGTAGCGGGATTGGCAAACCCAGGCATTTCCTGGTTTTGTCCTCCGCGAGGGCTCTCCAGCCACAAGGTTAACAGGCCTTCTGTCTCCCCGCTGTAGGCACCTAAGTTCCCCCTGACAGAACTGAGCTTGGTGAGGAGGGGGCTCTTTCCTCACCCTTTCCTCTGTCTTCCCCTCTGACTTTCCTCCCTTCTCTTCCCCTTATTTTTCATGTCCCCCTTTCCATCTAAGTCATGCTGTCGCCGAGGCAGCTTCCTACTTTGTCAATAGACTTAGCTGGCTTATTTTTATTTTGGAGAACACATTTGTGGAGGGGTAAGTAAAGCCAATCTGTGAAACCATCTCATGTTGACAGTGGCATATTGCAAATATTATGTAATTGTTGATACCTGATGTTCTTCCACATGGATTTTTTTTTTAAAGATTTTATTTATTTATTTATTTATTTGGGAGAGAGAACACGCACAAGCAAGGGGAGTAGCAGAGGGAGAGGGAGAAACAGACTCCCTGTGGAGCCGGGAGCCTGAAGTGGGGCTCCATCCCAGGACACTGAGATCATGACCTGAGCTGAAGGCAGACACTTAACCCACTGAGCCACCCAGGTGTCCCTCCACTGGGTTTTTTGACTCCTTATGACCCCTGAATCTGAAGCCTATTCATCTGGAATAGGCTTCTCACTGCTTTTGAGGTGGAGGATGATGCTTTTTCTTTCCTTATAAAATGCCTTCAGTAACTGTCTAACAAAACATTTCAAGACATAGCCACTGGATAGTACAAAAGTGATAACCACCTCAAATTGTAGTAATCAGAAATTAATAGATTCATGGATTTTTTTTTAGAGTGAATACCACCCCTCGAATTCCAGTAGATTGTATTCCTGAAAATTAAAAAAAATTAATTTCTACAAACTTGAAAAAAACAGATTGTATTCCTGAAATTTTACACTTTATTCATGAAATGGTATTAAAATATTTTCCTCCCTGAAGTCTTTTTGCACCCCGCCCCCTCCCTTCCTTCTGTATCGAGTGGGTGTTGGCACCTTAGAGGCTCCTGGGTTAGCCCCAGTCCTCCAAAAAACAGATCCCAAATTGGACTTAATGTCTGTGGAGGGAAAATGGGAAGGGAGTCAGAAAAGCTGGGAGAGCTGTCAATCTGCAAAGCAAGTGTTAATGGAGTGAAGGAGAGGGAGAGAAATTGGGTAGAAGTTTCTAGACTGCGATGCAGTCAAAGGCCAGTTTGGGACAGCAGTAGAGGAGTCCGTGAGCTCACATTGGCCATCAACAGGGTCCCGGGGGGTCCCAGGAATACCGCCAGCGTTACTCAGTCCCTGGCTGGGAGCAGCCACTGAGAAGTTGCCAGTATGGCCTTCCTAGCAACACTGCCACGGATTTCAGAGCATGGCGGCTGGGGCCCCTGGGCAAGGAAGCCCTCTGTGGTTGAGGGACTGCAAAGTTCATTCCCATGGCCGTGCTGCCTGATCTGGCCATTTTTGTACCCACCTGATAAAAGTATGCCCTCTTCACACCCTCTCTTAAAGATACTTTAAGCAAGGCAGGGCCTTTCTGTCTTGCTCTTAGTTACTAACTTACAATAACCGCAGGGAACCCGCAGATCCTCTGTGCTGCTTGCAACACAGCAAATGGACCTGCTCCAGAGTTTGGTTAGCAGGTTGTGGTGGTTGGAGAAAGCAAACAGTGCAGGGAGTGGCTGTGTATGACCAGGGCATTATTAAGTTTGGATGGGGTGACTTCACCAGTGCCTCATTTATCGTCCTGATGCCAATCTGGGCTGCACGTTCTCAAGGGAGCAGATCGGGGTCCCCTCCCTTGCAGGGAAGTCAAGCACATTTTGTGTATCAGAGCACAAAGTGCGCTGGGGAGAGTAACCCAGCATTTGAGACCTCTCTACCCCTGGGCAATTGAGGTGAGCTTGGCTCCAATCCTGGTTCCCAGGCTGGGTAAGCCCGGAGGCCTCCTGAGAGGTGTGGGAATGGCTGCCCTCACTTCCTCCTGGTCCTCCTCTCCTCTGGCCTTGACATCCAGGTGTGCCAGCTCCGTCTTGCTTCCTGCAGCTAGCACCACTTTGGACCTTTCACTGCTTAGACGAGAAATCTAATCACACGTGTACTTCATAAGGCTAGTGAATTCACTGAAGCTTTAGGTTTTATAGCGTAGGAATCACTACACGGAGATCTTTCTACCATCTTGTTTCCCCCTCCCTCCTCGCTCCAAGTCTTTCCAAAAACCTATGTTTTCTGCAGTATCTGGGTCCCGCAGCTCACACTTAGCAGCCCCTGACCCTCACCCCCTCCCCCCACGGGAGTGTAGCCTCCACTGCTGGGAGTGTGCCTCCTTACCCTAAAGCTGCCTTCCCCAGTCCCTGCAATTCTGGGGAAAAAGACTACCCATCTCCTTACCATTTTTTGGTAAATCTTTCTCTTTTTTCACAACAACTTCAAACTCACAAATGAGTTGCAAAAAGAATACCAAGAACTCCCACATACCCAGATTTCCCCAAAGTTAACATCTTATAGCACCACAGTACAATGATCAAAATAAAGAAATTGACATCGATGCCCTTTGTGATCGGATCTGCAGGGCTTATTCAAATTTTGCCAGTTGTTTCTCTAATGCCCTTTTTCTGGCCCAGGATCCAATTCAGGACAGGCTCACGTATTGTAGTTAGTGGCCAGGTCTCCTTAGTCTCTCTTATTTTTATTTTTATGTTATTTTATTATTTTATTTTATTTTATTTATTCTTTATTATTCTTTATTTTTATTATGTTCAGTTAGCCAGTATATGGTACATCATTAGTTTTTGATGTAGTGTTCCATGATTCATTATTTGCTTATAACCCCCAGTGCTCATCAGTCCTTAGTCTCTTTTAATGCAGGCTTTAGGTTAGGGGTCAGCAAACTTTTTCTGTAAAGAACCAGATAGTAGATCTTTTAGGCTTTGCAGGCTGTACGGCCTCTCTTACAATTATTATTATTATTTGCTCCAAGTGAATAGCTGTCAAATCTAGGCCAATGAACTACATGGTACCGGAAATAGTATTTCCCCATTCAAAGTGCCTGACAACCGTCCTCATTTATTCAGTGTATTCTAAGCAAACTGCTCCGATGAGTGATGAATGGGAGACATGTCTCCAGGCTATGGCTCACTGCTCTCCATCCCAGTTTTGGGCCAGGAAGAGTGAGTGTTTTCTGAGTCTGACAGCCGAGGCAGTGGGGCAGATGTTAAGGCTGGGTTGTCTGTCTCCGCCATCATTTAGGTCCAGGGCTCCTAAGGCTCTGTTCCTCCTTGCCCACAGAAGGCCTGGGGAACAGATTTCCTCTTCCCCAAAGGAAGACCCTTGGAATCCCAGGCAGGCAAAGTCAGCTGAGGATGGGGGGAGAGGCCTCGGGGAGGGGGGGAGGGCAAGAGGAGGGATGAAGGGGCAGTCCTGCGCCTCCTTAGCAATCAAAGCCAGCATTGTTCTCAAAGAGTTAACCCGCATACCAGGCTTGCAATTAGCAAGGAATAATGGGGTGTGATGGGTGTAGAACAACGGCTGGAACTGATTTTCAGCCTTACAGTGAGAAACTGCCCTGCTGATTCCCCTTCCTTATTTCCTGGTAACTTGCAGGCGGCAGGCTCAGTAGAGCAGAAATCCTTGGGGGAGGGGGAGGGAAGGGCAGGGGAGCAATCTGTCTTTGAATAATTTAAACAATGCAGCACAGCCAAGCTAAATGGAGCTTATCAAATGTTACACCTCTTAAAGCTGCAATCAGAGGCGGCAGGATATTAACTGTAAAGCCCTCCCTCTGCTCAGAGGGAAACCGAGGAACAGACCTGCTACTAACTGGAAAGAAAGGGAGTTGGCGAGGTGGCAGGAGAGAGACTTGGATCCATTTTGCAGGCCAGATCAATACAATACTGTGAAGGAAGAGCAGAGCCCCAAGGGCAAGAGAGAGGTGTAGCATTTACTGAGCACCTGCTGTGTACAGGATGGCAGGCACTTCTAGACAGGATATTTTCTTTAACCTTTGTCCTGGTTCTAAAAGACACATGCTAGTGTTCATATGTATTTTTTAAATAGAAAAGCAAATCATGGAAGCCTCATTCACTTCAAATGCTAGGAATCCCTGGCCTCAACTGGCCTGAACAAAGGGATTTCCTACCCTCCCCACCCCCGCCCCCTTCAATTCATCTAGTTAAGATGTCTAACAAACCAGTGTGATGCAGGGCTCAGACAACAACACCAGGACTCCGTTTGTCTCCATCTCTCTCTCTTTTTTTTTAAGATTTTATTTATTTATTTGACAGAGATAGAGACAGCCAGCGAGAGAGGGAACACAAGCAGGGGAGTGGGAGAGGAAGAAGCAGGCTCATAGCGGAAGAGCCTGATGTGGGGCTCGATCCCATAACGCTGGGATCACGCCCTGAGCCGAAGGCAGGCGCTTAACCGCTGTGCCACCCAGGCGCCCCGTCTCCATCTCTTGGCTCTGCTTTCTGCTGTGTTGGCTTTGGGCTCAGGCTCCTTGAAGAGGTAAAATGGCGGCAGCAGCACCCATCCCGGCAGCCCCCGGGGTTTGTGCTTGGCGAGGAAGAAGAGCCATGTCCTCTAAAAGTTGAAGCAGGACCTCCACGTCCAGCCAAGATGGAGTGACAGACACCAGATTCAACCTCACCTTGAACAATTGAGAAACAGGACGCAATATGTGAAACAGTGGTTTTTTAGATGACAATAGGCAGTGCCGGGCAGGGATCCCTGAGAGAAGGGAAAGAGGAGAAAGTTTCTAGGCTATAGCACTGGGAGGGGAGATCCAGGGGGGATCTTGGCAGTGTCCTTGGGGAGGCTAGAATTCACAGAACAGAGTAGCGGAGAGGAGAGAGCTGCCCAGAGAGCTAGCTTTGGAAACCTTCAGAGGGTCCCCTCAAGTAGCCAGAAGAGCACTGATGGATGCATTCATGCAAGGAAACTACTGGAGGCCAGGGAAAGAACTCCTTCAAGGAATAGGCATAACCATCCCCAGGGTTCACACAGATTAGTGATAGTTCGTGTTCCCACAAGCCAGAGTGGAACACCTGGTAATACTTGGAGCATTGGGTAGAGGGCTCAGGAGGTTACGGTTTCCATAGTGGCAGTAAGTCTGATTAGCCCAAGACCCAGCACTGTGCTGGTCCTGACTAACAAATCTTACACACATGCCTTAAAAGGAACAAGTTGTTTCCTGGCAACTTAACTCAATCTCAGAGCAAAACTCAAGAACACTGAAAGGAATACAAAAATATCCAGGACCTGAGAAGGTAAAATTAATTCATCATGTCTCTCAGCCAATTAAAAATCATCAGGTGTACAAAGAAGCAGGTAAATAAGACTCAGAATGAAGAGAACTATCACTCAATAGAAACAGACTCAGAAGTGAGACAGGTGATAGAATCAGTAGACAAGGACACTAAGATAGTTATTATAAGTATATTCTATACATTGAAGATGATAGAGAAAAACGTCAGTGCGATATGGAACATATGAAAAGAGATTCAATATAACTTTTAGAGGTGAGAAAGAATGTTTGAGATAAAAGCTAGACAGGATGAGATTAATAGCAGACTTGATATCCAGCAAAAAAGATTAGTGAACTTGAAGAAATAAGAATGGAAACTATTCAATATGAAACATGGAGGAAAGGACTGGGAAAGCCTGCAGAACCCCAGTGAGCTGTGGGATGACTTCAAGTGGCTTAATATAGGCACTCCTTGGAGATATTGCTGGTTCCGTTGCAAACCACTGCAATAAAGCAAATATCACAATAAAGTAAATCAAATGAATTTTTTGGTTTCCCAGTGCATGTAAAAGTTATGTTTACACTATACTATGGTCTATAAAGTGTACAATAATATTATGTCTAAAAAAGCAGTGTACAGGAGTTCCTGGATGGCTCAACTGTTAAGTGTCCAACTCTTGATTTCAGCTTAGGTCATGATCTCAGGGTCATGAGATCAAGCCCTGCATTGGGCTGTGCTGAGCGCGGCGCCTACTTGAGATTCTCTCTCTCCTTCCCCCTCTGCCCCTCCCTGCCAACCCCCCCTTCTGTTATCTCTCTGGAAACAAACAAATAAGTAAAAAAATAAATAAAAACACTTTATTGCTAAAAAATGTTAACCATCATCTCAGTTTTCAGCAAGTTATAATTTTTTTTTTTTGCTGAAGAAGGGTCTTACCTCAATGTCGATGGCTGCTGACTGATTGGCGGTGGCTGCTAAAGGCTGGGGTGGCTGTAGCAATTTCTTAAAATAAGACAACAATGATATTTACTGCTTGATTGACTCTTTTTCCCCCACAAATGATTTCTCTATAGCATAAGATGCTGTTTTATATAACATTTTACCCACACTAGAATTTCTTTCAAAACTGAAGTCAGTCCTCTCAAACCCTGCCATTGCTTTATCAACTAAGTTTATGTAATACTCTAAATGCTTTGTTGTCATTTCAGCAATCTTTATAGCATCTTCCCCAGGAGTAGATTCTCTCTTAAGCAGTCACCTTCTTTGCTCATCCATATGAAGCACCTCCTCATCTCTTCAAGTTTAATCATGAGACTACAGCAATTCATTCATATCCTCAGGCTCCACTTCTAATTCTAGTTTGCTTGCTATTTCTACCACATCTGCAGTCACTTTCCCCATGAAAGTCTTGAACCCCTCAAAGTCATCCATGAGGGTTGGAATCAACTTCTTCCAAACTCCCATTAATGCTGATATTTTGTTCTCTTCCCATGAATCACCAATGTTCTGAAGGGCATCTAGAATGGTGAATCTTTTCTAGA
Organism: Ailuropoda melanoleuca; assembly: GCF_002007445.2. NCBI lineage: Eukaryota > Metazoa > Chordata > Mammalia > Carnivora > Ursidae > Ailuropoda > Ailuropoda melanoleuca. The sequence continues at coordinate 82,402,086 of NC_048222.1, read as the reverse complement.
GGATTCTCAATTAACTTTGCCTAAATCCATCAGAGGAATCACTATCTGTGGCAGCTATAGCCTTGCAAAATGACTTTCTTAAATAAGACTTAAATAATAAGACTTAGGGGCAAAATTACTCCTTGGTCATGGGCTACAGAATGGATGCTCTGTTATCAGACAGACAACATTCATTTGGTTGTCCATCTCCTTCAGAGCTCTTGGGTGACACGGGTAGATTGTCATATTCTGAAGTCATATTTTGAATGGAATCTTTTCTTGGAGCAGTAGGTCTCAACAGTGGGCTTAAAATATTCAGTAAACCATGTTGTAAGCAGATGTGCTGTCATCCAGGCTTTGATGTTCCATTTATAGAGCACAAGTGGGTGTATATAACATAATTCTTAAGGGCCCTAGGATCGGCAGAACGATAAGAGAGCATTGGCTTCGGCTTAAAGTCACCAGTGTCATTAGACCCAAACTAGAGAGTCAGCCTGTTCTTTGAAGGTTTCAAACTAGTCATTGACTTCTCCTCTCCAGCTATGAAGTCCTAGATGGCATCTTCTTCCAACAGAAGGCTGTTTCATCGACATTGAAAGTCTATTGTTTAGTGTAGCCACCTTCCTTAACGATCGGAGCTAGATCTTCCGGAAAGCTTGCCGCAGCTTCTACTCGCTGCTTCACCTTGTACTTTTATGTTACAGAGACTGCTCTTTCCTCAAACCTCACAAACCAACTTCTGCTACCTTCAGAGTTTTCTCTTACAGCTTCCTCACCTCCCCTAGTTTCGTGGAATTGAAGAGAGTTAGGATCTTGCCCTGGATCAGCCTTTGGCTTAAGGGAATGGGGTGGCTGGTTTCATCTTCTACCAGACCACTCAAACTTTCTCCACATCAGCAGACAGTGTGTTTCACTTTCTTATTATTTGTGTGTTCACCAGAGTAACAATTTTAATTTCCTTCAGTATCGTTTCCTCTGCATTCACAAGTTGAGTGATTGTTTGGTGTAAGAGGCCTAGCTTTCAGCCTATCTCGGCTTTCAACATGCCTTCCTCACTAAGCTTAATCACTTCTAACTTTTGATTTAAAGTGAAAGATTTGAGACTCTTCCTTTCACTTGAACTCTTAGAGGAACTTATAGGGTTATTAATTGGTCTAATTTCAATATTGTTGTGCCTCGGCATATAGGGAGGCCTATGAGAAGGAGGGAAATGGAGTAATGGCCATTTGGTAAAGTAGTCAGAGGACACACAGCATTTATCGATTAAGTTTGCCACCTTACACAGGTGCGGTTCATGGTGCCCCCAAACAAAGACAATAGTAACATCAAAGATCACTGATCACAGCTCACCATAACATATAGAATAATAGTGAAAAGTTTGAAATATTGTGAGAATGACCAAAATGTGACACAGAGACACAAAAGGAGCAAATACTGTTGGAAAAATGACACCTAGACACTTGCTCGAGGCAGAGTTGCTGCAAACTGTCAATTTGTAAAAAACACAATATCTGCAAAGTGTGATGAAGTGAAGCACCATAAAACGAGGTATGCCTGTATACATATTATTGGAGTGCCTGAAGGAAAGCAGGTGGGCAGGGACTTGTGCATGGAAGATGCTCCGTTGTTGAATAATTCGGTGAGCCTGTTGCTTTGTGGCCTTGAACCTCTTCTGCTCTATGAAGTTTGGTCTCGTAATGACAATGATAATGATGATGATGATGATGATGATTTATTCATTGATCACGCTTGATGTGAGAATATGTATAATATTTAGTTTTACCCTTGCAACCACCCTGTGAAATCTGTCATTATCCTCACATTACAGATGAGGAAACAGGCATATGAAGCCTGTTTGTGCCATGAAGGTGTAGCTGGAACAAATATCTTGGGGGAACACAATTTGATTGTATAAACTCACATAGTTTTGTGGGAAGCCAAGATCCTGGCCCCTGGACATTATTTGAGCTAAAGAGTAGGAATCGGGGAATATCCCTGGTTTTATTCCTCAAGTAACTTGTGTATATGGGAAATCTTTCCCAATCTCTGGCTGACTTGTTTCCTTCCTATAATATGAGAATGTTGGAACAGTTGTTCTCCCAGTGTGAACATTTGAGCCATTTGTATTGGTTCTCATCACTTGTGTGTTTCTTTTCTCTCAGGGCTCATATCACTTGGTAAGAAGTATCTCTTGGGTTGTATGGAAATCTAGAGACCAGCTCACTTTCTCTGGCTAAGGCCACATGAGAATAATCATAATGTTGGAAAAATAGATTTTTTCAAGTATCCATAAATGCCTACAATGAGGCATTGGGTAACAGTTCTGTTGGATAACTGTCAGGATGCGGAAGGGACACACAGTCAGGTCAGGTGACAAAAGACTGAAGAATTTTTGGCAGAAGGAGACACAACCCTGGACTTGGGTATTCGGAAGGCCGCTATGAAGAAGGATGGCTAGACTTTTTAGTTCTGTGAAATTGGGAGTCCATTTTTCTGCATATCTTGAACTGTGACTTGGGGAAAAATGGACAGCCACCTCCTTCAGCCCTCAGTCTTTTTGGGACACCATAGCACAGCAAAGTGCAAGGTGCTTTGCTGAGAAATAAATTGGACTCTTTTCTTGAATTGGACTTTCTTTGAATTAGACTCATCCAAAAAAGCTTGGCAGTAAGATGGAGAGAGCCTCAGAGCCTTTCTTATGCTTGGCTTTTTTTTTTTTCTTCCCTGCATTTCTGCCCTGAGATCCAGGGAAACATCCTGCATGGTTAATCTAAAGTCTTCTTAGCTTAAGCTAACTTCAGCTGGTTTTCGTATGTGCAATTTAAGAGTCCTAACTTTCTCAGGAATCCAGCTAGGATGACAGGCGGGAGTCTGGGGAAATGCATCGCACCATACTCCAGAGAAGAAGTGTTAAAAACAGCATTGCAAATCTGGAGAAGCCTGCTTTGGGAGGGGGTGAGTCCCACATTGTGGGATGCGTCAGGTATTTGGGGATGGCAGGATGGACGGAAAAGCTCATTCAGTAAAAATGGGATAGATGGCATCTTATCTTCCTTCACTCCTTATTCTAAAAACACAGATAATGTACACATATGTTCTTTGCAAGAAAAATGTATTTCAGTCCATGCACACAAGTTAGTTTTCAAATGTATCTTTTGGTGGGTTCTTTTGGATGCCAACTAAATACATCTCGCAGGACTTGAGTAGTCATTAACAATTTTTGACCATGATAAAGAACATTTCTTCATGCTTTCCTGGTTTTCTTTGGCCCAAGAATTGCTGAGTTTTTGCACATAGAGAAGTAAAGAAGCAGTATTTTTCGAAAGTTTCGATCTACCCTGGAAATAAACTAATTCAGGCTATTCTATTACTGTCGCCTTCAGTTACGTGACATTTGTTTGTACATGAGGTATTTATAGCACTAATATTCTGAAGAATGACACTCCTTGAAAATACCACTTTAAAATATGTCAATAATGTTTGATGACCCAAAACTGGCATAGAACTCCCTGATTTCTTAAATGAAGGGCACGACTGTATATAACTTTTTCTTGACAGAGAGGCATCATGTACTTCACAGTAACACAGTGATGTCCTCCAAGACCATTGAGATACATACAACTATTTGCCCTTAAGCTAAATTATCATATTGGTCTGCTTTTCATGGTTTAAGTTTTAGTAAACTCACTCTTAGACTGTCAACCCAGATTTCACTAATATTAATGTGCGTGGCTCTCCAAGGAACCCCTTCTGTTTGCTGTGGGCCAGACACCAAGACAAACACATATGTGTGTGCGTGCACACTTGCACATACACTCACTCTCTCCAGCATGACCACCCTTAGGTTGTAGAGTTGATTTGATACTTGTATCCTAACTGGACAGGCGTCACATGGGCCACATGCAAAGGACCACAACGTATACAAAACATAGTTTCTGTGTGTTGCCTGTCCCAAAGTCTTTCCTCTGGGCTCATTGTCTTTGCTTCCCCAACAGCTGCTCAAGCTTTGCCTGGTTTTGGCTCCTGGATTTTCAGCACAGCCCAGACCCGGCTTCTGATTCTTGAGTTGCTCTTCTGGGATCTGTTGCTCTTTGGATCTAAATGGTCTTGGCCATTGCCAAGTATTGTTTCATTCATTCTCTGAGTCACTTCTCAGGCATTTGATCTCCCTCCCAGCTAGTTCTCAGTCTCCATATTAACTGCACATACACAGTCCCAGACATGCAAGGGTCTCCCTTTGTCATTAAAATAATTTTGACTGGATACGTTGACTTCACTCATACTGACTTATTTTGTTTGGGCTGCTATAACAGGAATATCATAGACTGAGGGCCTTAAAAAACAAACACTTATTTCTCACAGTTCTGGAGGTTGGGAAGTCCAAGATCAGGGTATCATCATTGTGGGGTTCTGGTGAGGGTCCTACTCCTTGTTTCTCACATGGATGAGAGAGACCGTGAGGATCTTATCCCTTCCTTTTCTTATAAGGGAACTAATTCCACCCTCTTTACCTCATCGAACCCTAATTAGCTCCCAAAGACCCCTTCTCCAAATAACTATCACGTTGGAGTTTAGAGTTTCAGCATATGAATTTGGGGGAGACAGAAACATTCAGTGCATAATGCACACCTATCCAGCTCTTTGTATGACAAATTAATAAATGATTTGACCTGTTATACACCACAGACAACATGATATGAATCTATTATCAGCATAAACTCAACAGTTGTAATTACTTTCATAAGATAATTGCTCTTAACTCATAGTGTCTCTAACTTGAAGTTGAGAAAACAGCTTTTTCCCTTCTAAACTCACTGCCTTTGATGGAGCATTTTTTTTTAAAGATTTTATTTATTTGACAGAGAGAGAGACAGCCAGCGAGAGAGGGAACACAAGCAGGGGGAGTGAGAGAGGAAGAAGCAGGCTCATAGTGGAGGAGCCTGATGTGGGGCTCGATCCCAGAAACCCAGCATCACGCCCTGAGCCGAAGGCAGAAGTTTAACGACTGCGCCACCCAGGTGCCCCTGATGGAGCATATTTAAAGTGAATTACAGCTATCATAACATATCACCTCCAAGTATTTCACAATGTATCTCTAAAAAAAAGACCATTTTCTTACATTGTCAAAATAACATTATAATACAAAAAAATTAATGAGTTGCTTAGTTTCCTCTAATACCCATTTTTTTGTATTCAAATTTCTCTAGATGTCCTAACTAGACTCTAATCTGTGATCGTGCATTGCACCTGGTTATTTTACCCCTTAATGCTCTTTTATCCAGTGGTGCTGATGTGCTGGTGAGACTGGAGCTAGCAGCTGTGCACAGTCTCCCACCTTCTGGATTTGTCTCGTCACTTCCCCCATGACGTCTTTTAGCTTGGTGCTCTGTCCCCTGCTTATCCCTTAAGGGAAAAGTCCTATGGCCCAAGGATTCCAGACGTCTTCCAACCCCCCACCCCCCACCCCCCACCATTGACCTTGCAGTTCTGACCTATGGCTCAACACCTTCTCAAAAGGCAAAGAACCCTGGTGAGAAGCAGTCCCGGGGAGCAGAGGGAAGACTATCTATCCCTTGACTTGCCTAATCACCTACCTCAGGGATCCCTCCTGGTTTCCGATTTCCTCAGAGGAAGAAGGAAAGAGCTCATGGTTGAACTTGATCTGCTATATTTTGACTTCTGTACGAGGATCGGCTCTGTCTTCCCTGTGTCCTGGCCACCCCTGCTTCCAAAGCGTCCTGCAGTTTAGTTTGGTTCCATTTGACAAAGTGAATGGAGCTCCCTCTTTGTGCCAGGCACAGTGCTAGGTGACAGGTTGACAAAGCTGGATTAAGCAGAGTCCTAGGCCTTTACCTCAAAGGTAAAGGGAGATGTGGTTATAATCAGATAAAATCAGTACAGTACAGTAAATGCTTTTTATTTTTAGTTATGGTAAAATATATATAACATAAAACTTATAATCTTACCCATTTCTTAAGTGCGTGGTTCAGTAGTGTTAAGAACATTCACATCGCTGTGTTTTTGTATGGCTGCATTGGGGTGCAGAGGAGAGCGCTTAATATAGTCTGGGGTAAGAAAGCTTCCTGGAAGAGATGTTTCCTGAGATGCACCCTGCAAGGTAGATAGGCATTAACTGGGTAAAGGAGGGAAGGAAGGGGGCTCCAAGCACAGTAGTCCATTCCAGAATACCATAGATTGGTGGCTTATAAACTGTACATTTATTTCTCAAAGTTCTGGAGGCTGAGAAGTCCAAGATCAAGGTCCAGCAGACTCAGTGTCTAGTGAGGACTTGCTTCCTGGTTTTTAGCCAACTTTCTTCTCACTGTGTCTTCACATGGCAGAAAGGGGAAGGGATCTCCCTGGAGTCTCTTCTATCAAGGCACTAATTGCATTCATGAGGGCTTCATCCTAATAATGACCAATTCCTAATGACCTTCATCCTAATGATGACCTGATCATAGATGACCTAATCATCTCCCAGGGGCCCTGCTGCCTCATACTATCACACTGGGGATTAGGATTTCAACATACAAATTTTGGGAAGGACACAAATATTTAGTCCATAATGCAGGCTGAGGAAATGGCCCAGATAAAATCATTGGGGCAGAAAACAGCGTGATGGTCTCAGAGAACCCCAAACAGGTAATGATTACGAGCATGGAGCATGCAGTGGAAGAGTGAAAGGTAAAGGCTGGAGAGGGAGGCAGGACCGTGTCACAGAGGGGCAGACATGCTTCGCTAAAGAGCTTACACTTTATTTTGAGCACTGGGGACTCACTGAAAGATGCAGGAAGGGGGGTGATGTGGTCACATCTGTATATCCAGGAGCTCGTGCTAGTGGAGTGAGCATGGGTGGGAAGGAGTGACATGGGGACTGAGCACCCAGGCAGGGGCTAGCGCAGAGCTGGCGAGAAATGCTGGGAGCCCTGACTGACTTGGGGCAGTGTGGGAACACAGGGCAGAGATGGAGGGGGAGTCTGGAGGGACCCTGACTGAGTAGGGGGTGGGGCCAAGGGAGGAAGAAAAGGACAATTCCCTCGTTTCTGGCCTGGATCACTAAGTAGAGGGAAGGAAAACAGTTTGATGAAGAGCTGTGGGTGGTGGGAGATCAGGAATCATGACTTTGTTCTTGGAAATGTTGAATTGAAGGTGTCTGGGATGCCTGTATTTTGCACCACTCTTCAGGAGCTGGTCAAATCCAGGTGCTTGAGCATGCACACCTGAAGCTCTAGGAGAGATCTGGGTGGTGGCTGTGTTGTCAGCAGGTAGGTGGAAGTTGGAATCATGAGAACGAATGATATCACCCAGGTCACAGAGGGAAAAGTATGGTGGGCCAGGGGTGGCAGAATGGTCAGAGAAAGGAGAGGAGAGACAAGGAACATGCTGGACAGAAGCCGCAAGAGGAGAGTTTTAAGAACAAAAGAGAGATTCACAGCAGTAAACACTAGAGGTCTAGGAAGACAAAGTCTGACAGAGTCTGAGTGTTCTTTGCCAAGGCAGTTGTAGTTAAATAGAGGAGTGAGTTTGGTGGAGTAGAGGAGTACAGTGGGTTAATTTCCAAAAATGGGTCCAGCGTATTTTGACTCCAGGAGAGAAGCAGATGAGATCAAAATGAGGTGCTCAAAATACTCTGCGTCAAAACAGCGGGACCAAACAGGTGTAGTCAACGTCACCTCTGTTCCAACCCAACCACATGTTCATCCTGGACTGAAACCCAAGCTCCTTTTTTTTTTTAATTTTTAAGAATTTTTTAAAAAGATTTTTTAAATTTATTTGACACAGAGAGACAGCCAGCGAGAGAGGGAACATAAGCAGGGAGAGTGGGAGAGGAAGAAGCAGGCTTCCCAGCGGAGCAGGGAGCCCGATGTGGGGCTCGATCCCAGGACCCTGGGATCACACCCTGGGCCGAAGGCAGAGGCTTAACGACTGAGCCCCCTGAAACCCAAGCTCTTTATTCAGTCTTTGATGGTCCCAGTAATTCCAGACAGATTTCTCTCTATTTCCCCACGAGCCTCCATTCTAGCTGATTAGCCATTCTCTTCTAGCCAATTAGCCTCATCCTGGGACCCCTGCCCCTGACTTTCTGTCCCTCCAGGTCCTGCCTACCCTCTATGGCCCAAGCTCTATCTAGCTTCCTTTGGGAAACCTCCCTGTCCCCTCCAGCAAGACCCATCTCATCCTTGTGACAGGGAGCAGGGGTACACAGTCAGCTCCTCTCAATAATAAAAGATCAAATCTATTTTTTCTTATTGGTCATTCTTTTCTCCAGCACATTTGAGATGTTTCCTCAACCCAGCTAACTTCTTTAGGACGAGATACTGGATTGTTTACCTTTTTTTTTTTTTCCCACTCCCCAAACTACTTAACTCAGAACCTGGTGCTTGGTGGGTCTTCATGAGCTATGGAGGAAAATCTCAAAGCGAGACCATAAGGTTAGGATGGTTTCTAGGGTCTGCTCGAGGCTCTGTCTCCATAACACACCACCTCTGGCTTCTTTTCCCAAACACCAACAGCAGGCAATATAGGGCATGAGACTTTGCACACATACCTGGGGCTTGGTCCAACAGGCTTTGTGGCAAAGCTCAGAAAAGGGCATGTGCTTCAAGAAGGAGCCTGGCTGTCTTCTGAGGGCTGGATGCCAGAGGCTTTACCCAGAGAGAAGCAGACACAAAGCTAGGCGCTTTGTACATCCAGTCTCATTTAACACAGTCATAATTGCTCCCACTTTAATGTCCTAACACAGTAGTGAATTCTCTGAGGTTGCTGGGTGCTTAGCTGCAGACCCCAAAATCAGTATTGGCTAGTAATTAGGGCGGGAAAGAATTTAAGAATGGGCATGAGCTCCAGGCTCTACGTTGATCTCTAGGAACAACTCCCAGAGCCATGCGGGACCAGCCGGGTGGCTCCATGGCCTCTGTCACTCCTCACGCTCCATGGCAGCTCAAAGTCGCCTGCAGGGGCATCGCCTGGTGCCACCTGAGTCATGGGCCTGTGCCCTTGCAGGAGAGGTAGTTGGGAAATTGTTCCGTTGGTTTTTTGTTTTGTGAAAGTGGCTTTACAATATGGGGAACCACAAAAAATGCAGAAAGAAGGGTTCATAAGGGCTTGGGAAGCCACAAGTAATAGTGTTGCCCATGTATCAGCTCATCAGACCATTTCCAAATTGGACAGTTGGGGAGACTGAGGCACAGACAGGCTGACGCACCGGAGTCACACAACTGGCAACGGGATGGAGGGATTCAGGACTGTCCCATGGTACATTTCACTCTTTCCCTGGGGCTCGGAGGATTAGACCTTCCAGAAGGGACGGCACCTCTGACAGCAATGGGGCAGCAGAAGTTCCTGCAAAGGCTGGATTCACAGCTCAAGATTTCCAAGGGGCTGAGGGGACTGCTGGTGACCACGTCCAACAAGCAGTTGGAGATTGAGAACTGGGGCCATTTTACTCTGTCTTCCCAGCCTTGGAGAGGGTTCTGGACAAAATGCTTCTCTAACTCCAGCCTTGAAGTCAAGGCAAATGGCTTCTCTACACCTTCCCAATACACACACACACATACACATATACACACGCACACGTACACATGCATGCACACGAGTGCACATACACACGCATGCACACATACACATGTGTTCACATACACCCAGGACACATACTGACGTATGCACACTCATGCATGCATGTTGTTGCAGACATACACACTGACACATAGCCACAAGCAGTGCCACACACATGTACACGAGTGCAGGTAACGTGGACGGCGCTGGCCGCAGAAGTGCTTTCCAGTGCCTTTCTTTCTTGTCCTTGCCTGCAGTTTACAGCACTTGGAAAATGTCAGGCGTGGGAGGCCTTCTAGTCTTGGGTTAGGTTAAAACTCCCTCTACATATTTGGAGGGCGTCCAGGCCCAGCGAGCGCATTCACAGAGCAGATAACAGTGACCTTGCCAGTGAGGGAGGACAGCCCAGCTGAGGCCAAGGAGCCGCGCTGGCTGAGCTGAGGTCACTTCCCCTCCCCTGCTGCACCTGGGTTGGATCTGATGTCAAAGACCCCGATCCCAGCTCCGGGCAGGAACACAATGCTTGATTCTGCAGGAGAGGGTGAGAGCCAAGCCCTGGCCCCACAGGTTTTGGGGTGGAGAAGAGTCCATCTGTTTCCTAGGGGCCCGCGGGCTGAGGGCCAAACCTCCATCTCATTGCCTTCCCAAAGACACGAAGCATGCCTCTCCAGAATGGTGACAGATTTTCCATCCTAGCTGGGGCTGTGTCCGGCTCCTTGACAGCCCTGAGGCTTCTCAAGAGGAGAGCTCAACTCTGCACCATGACTGGCGTGTGTATGCAGAGGTGTCCCTGAAATAGAAATAGAACTAACTCTTAGAGTCCCAGACCTTGAAGGCATGGAGGTGATCTCATTTAAACAAAATGCCCCCAACTGCCACCCGCTTCAAGGGGCCATCCTTTTCTGTTGGGTGAACCACAGGTGACAGGGGGCTCACCCCCTCAGGAGCAGTGTATGTTATAGGGGAAGCCCACCGGTGTCCTGCCTCTATGTCACTTCCACTTACAGGTCCTGATTGTGCCTCTTGAGGCACTCAGGTTAGGACTGACCCTTCTCCCATATGAGAGCCTTTCAAATATTTGAAAACAGCTGCCATTCATACATTTGGCAAATACTTGATAGGGGACCTGCTAGGTGCCAGGCCTGGAGCTGGGAGCTGGAAGCAGACACCTGATTGGCCATGAGCAGCTGGTGGTCTAGGGGAGAGGGCAGACAGGAATGGGGAGCAGGCCCCGCAGGGAGAGGACCCTGCCAAGCTGGGGGAGCGCTGGGTGGCTGTGCTACCCAGAGGAGAGGGCAGCAAGCCCAGTGCAGGAGGTCATGCAGGGAGGACCCCGATGGGTCAAACTTCTCTGGACATCTCCAGGGTCTGCACACACTTCTCATGGGCCATAACTCTGAAGCTCCTTACCAGCCAGCTCGCCCTCTTGGGTGGGGCTCCCCTTTACGATTTAGGGCAACTTCAAGTGTGCCGCCCACGGTGGAACGCAGTATTTTGGACAATGTCTGAACAGTGTAGGATATCTTGGCTCTTTCTCTCCTCCCTTCTTGTCTCTAGCCTTTCTGCCACTGGGGCTGACATCTATGACCTGGTAGCCACAGCCCACAGTTGGCCCATGGGCAACTCAAACCATCTTCTCAAGGCCATGAACCTTCTCCAACTGGCTATTTCAAAGCTATGTGCCCCCATTTGGGATTTGGGTGTTTGGTTTCTAGAACCTAATTAATAGGAACTCACATTTATAATTTTTCTTGACATTTATTCCTAAGAAATTCAATTTTCTTAGATTCAGTTCTTGTCTCCACCCCTTTGCCCTTAAGAGCACTTGGGATAGAAGCCATGAGGTGTGACCTCTGGATTGATATGGGACTTTCTACTATAGCTCCATCTGTTGTATAAAAGAGCAAATAGTGTCCTTTTTCATTCCACAGACTTGAAAAAAAATATTTTTATGATTTGTAGAAGTTTTCTCCAGAAGTTACTGCCTAGAATGTTTTTCTTTCCATCTTGGGGGGACAACGTGTTGTTATTTGTATGGAGCAAAGAGGCAGTAGGGCGGCGGGCCAGCCCCACACACCTTTGTGGAAGCCCACGGCTGCACTTGGGGCTGCCTCCGGGAGGCCCACCAGGCAAACTGGGGGAAAGACATAGTATCCCAGCCAACCTCCTCTCCCGAAATACCTCCACTGGGACCTGGCACAGCTGCCCACTGAGCTGAGACCTCCAAAAGACCATATGAAAGTGCAGCGGGAGTGTGTGTGTGTGTGTGTATGTGTGTACAGTGGGAGTCAGGTTATTAGGGGTGGAGGGAAGGGAACTGTTTGATTAATGGGTGTCCTGTGAACCTGCACATTTGCCCAAGGCTGCATTCCTGGGCTTTCAAACCCAGGGCAGTTTGATAAGCTGAGACCAAAGTCCTCTTTCCTTCCAGCAAGGAGAGCAAACAGGGCCACTCGCTAATCCCAGCCCTGGCCTCTGGGGCCGTCTCTCGGCAACCGGCCCACCAAGTGGCCTTTCACAGGCCAATCAATGGGGCAGCCCCGGTGTTACTGGGTCCTGCGGGAGGCCTGACAGCCAGCTTGCCTGAGCTGGGTGGGAGGGAGGCCATGGCTCACCTGACCTCCAGCACGCAGTCTGGAGGCCCATGCTTGGCCAACGAGGCCCTCCATAATTACAGCACCTGCTGAGCTGGCCTTCTCTCCCTCTCCTTCCTGCCACCCCTTTCCCCTGCAATCATTCCCACCTGGACAGCTTATCAGTAGGGCTTTCTCCATTCCTCCAGGGCCTGCCTAGAATGTTCTCCCCAACCCCCACTGCCTTCAAGCTTGTTCCTCCTCCACCGGGAAGTTTTCCCTGATCAGTCCAGCCTACTGGGGCTCTCCTTCCTCTGGATTCCTAGTGCCCTCAGAGCCTTTGCTCATGGCTTACAACCAGACACATCTCCAGTCAGTTTGGGTATGTTGGCTTGACATTACCAACTAGACTGTCAGTGCCCTGAGGGTAAGGTTTACACTTAGGGACGTCCCCCGCCACCCAGCCAGTGGAGGACACACGATTAGTTGTGGGAGGATCACTGGTAGGGAGGCCTGTGGGACTAGGGGACGGAGCAGGCGGAGAGGTGAACAACTCTGAATCTGAAGGACTTAATTCCAGGAAGATGTGGAGGGAAGGCTCTTTGAGATGAAAAGCAGCCATGCGGTTAGGGCTGGGAGGATGTTTATTTCTGGGGAGTCACGGTCAATGCCTGGGGGTGTCTGCTCAGCCTGTCACCACATTCCTCCCCTCTCTCTGAGAGCTGGACTGGGCGGTGGGGGGGGGCAGCTGCACCACATAGATTCCTATGCCTGACGGGGGAGGCTTAGGCCTGTGATGGACCCCAGAGGCCCTCCAGATTCTCTTCTTTAGGGACCTGGGTTTAAAACAGAGAGAGATGGGCCTCCATCTCGTGGTATTTGCCTCTGAGGAGTTGTGAACTAGCGAGGAGTTGGCTCCAAGCAGGGAGGAGCCATAGAAGCCAGGCTTCAAGAGAGCGAAGGAGGCAGCCATGCAGAGACAGGCGGGACCGGGAGTGCGCAACGCCGGCCTACAGGGGCTCTTGCTGTCTGCATCCTCTAAGTCAAAGTTCACTGTCCTCCCGAGAGCACGTAGTAACAGTACGTTACTGTTACTTCCCATCCTGATGGGAAAATCAGGCTTGGAGACCTTCCGTAACTCACCCAAAGGCAGTCAGCCAGTGAGTGGTGAACTTGAACCCTGTCCTGCCAGGTTACTGAGTCCAAGTATAATTTTCCTGCTGCTTTTGCTCTCAACAGCTTTGTAGATCCACGCTTCCTACATTTTGGTTCCATGAGATACCAGAAGAACTGTGACCAAAACTGTAATAAGGTTTTTCTCTACCATTTCTCTATCCATCCATCATATGTCTCTCTCTCTCTCTCTATCTCTCTCTATCTATCATCTCTCCATCTCATCATCTATCACCATTATTAAGCCATGCTCTATGTAAGACACTGTGACAGGCACTGCAACATGTTTCACTTCTGCCAATTTGGCACAGACAGTGAAGGACGGTAGATGATCGGGCATCAAACGTGCGTGTCTCCTAAGATTCCCCTGTAGGGATCATTACAAATGCAGATTCCCTGGCCTGTCCCAGAGATTCCAATTCAGAATGGGGGAGGGGCTCAGGGAATCTGCTTTTCCAAGTTCCCCAGGGGTGTCTGATATATCTGACCCTCAGGTCACACCCTGAAACACAGCTGTCTGGACAGTGTTGTTCAGAGAAGGAGAGGATCAGTGAGACCTGAGATGGTCAGGGGAGACCATATGGGGTCAAGGCCAGGCACTCTGACATCCCCTGAGAGGGCCTAGGGAACTCTGGGAGGATGTGCTGTGGCAAGGGGAGAATGATCTGGGGGCTGGCAACCTGGACAAAGGCCCAGCATCCTCCCATGATAGTGAGAGGCATGCCCGTGAGGGGGTGAAGGGTGTTTTCTAGGAAGCAAGATGGCAGGAAAAGGCCATAATTGGCTTTTGCCTGTTAACAATAATGCCGCAATAGCAACAAGAACAGTTTCACCAGCTGCTTCAGTGCAAGTGGGTAACCTCCTGCATTAATTTCTAGGGGCTACGTGGACCTTCCATGGTGAAGAGGGAGATGTTATTTAATACCTGATGTGACTACAGAAACCAAGAAAACCCAAATGCAGTTTAGGACTGGGGAGGAGATGAGAGTGGCTGGGAACCCTGGAGGTCCTGGGTTGAATGAAGCTAGAGAGATGGTCGTTGTCATCATCATTAACATTACCTGCTATGTGCTTTCTGGGCAATGCCTCACTCAGCCCCCACACAACTGCATTTTAGAGGGGAAGCCAAGACAGTGAGCCATCCACTTACCTGCCCAGAGAGTAGGAAGTGGAGTGCAAGCCTGCTGTTAGGCTATGTCTGGTCTTGGCTTCTCCCCACAGATGGGGCAGTCTGGAAACACCCCAGAAGGTACACATTTGTCTTCTTTTCAGCCTTCTTCCCAGTACGTTGCCCTGGTCAGCTTACCCTTAAGACCACCAGAAACCAGGTCCCGTACTCTCTGTCTTGGACAGGGCCTCGCCTCTGTCACTCTATTTCCAGCTTTGCTTGTGAAGCAGCCCCCAACCAGACAGTGTCTCTGGACCAACCCCCACCCCACCCCAGCTGGTTGCCAAGTGCCGGAGCAGCATTCACTGCCGGCACAGCACCTCCTTACCCTGCAGCCCCCAGCCTCCCTCTGTCTGCAGCAAAACCCCAGGGCCCTTCCTCTGCCTCCCCAGCCTGCCCTTGGGGGGCCCACTTTCTCCCACTCATGCCTTATTAGTGTGTGTGTGAGAAGAAAAGGAATTTCTTTTGCCATTTATCCTCGGAGCAGCCTCCAAAAGGAGTTGAAGGACACGCTGAGAAGTGTGAAAAAAACAAGGCCCCAGCTTGCCAAGAGGGCCCAAGTGGTTATTTTAATCATGTGGAACAACCCCCTTTTCATGGAAAATTTTCTACTCTAACACCTGTGGCCATTAAAGGAACGCTCACTCTTTTCTACCCTGGGGTCCCAGGGGTCACCCTCTAGTTGGGGCCGGCTGCCAGCTCAAATAATTATTCCTGCTGCCCTTCCTCTCCACCTTCCTCATCCCTTCACAGCCCAGCCCTGCCTTCCCTCAGGCCTACAGTAGATGTGGGGGAGCAATTCTGCCTGGCCTCCTTCCTCCTCTGCAATTTCTGGAAAGAATAAACTGGCAAGACCAGATCCCCTCCCCCAGCACTAACTGGCTCTCAGGGCCTGTTGGATCAGCTCTATCGCTGTTGCCCCCCCCCTCCTTTCCTCATTTTTCCTTTAGCAGACTCGCTGCCCACTTGACCCTTGGAGGTTGTTCAGCACCTTCCATTCCCTAAAGTGCCCTGTGCCCTTCTTAACTCAAAGGAAAATGGGGAGGAGGGGAATCCCTAGAGAAATAACACCACCCAACCCTCTTTTGATCCATTGTGCCTAGTTTTCTTTTTCAGATTACATATGCTGACTTTGGTTTGCAAAAGATTATCAATGCACTTAGAGATACTGTATCTCCCCACTTCCCTGGACTTCTTTAGGGACTAACAGATCCTGAGAGGTGATGAGATTTACCGAAAGTTACGTAGCACTCAGTGAAGGTGGGGAAGGACTGGAAACCGGCTGTGCTCGGAAGCCAAATTTGCCAAAGGAGTTGCCTTGACTTTCTCCATTTTGTCACTTGCTCTGCAGTGCCCTTCACTCTTGACTCCCCCAGTCATGCCACAGAAACGGCCCTTAAGGTCACCAATGACCTCAATGTCACTAAATCTGTTGGACATTTTCTCTCTTCATCTTGACCTCTCAGCAGCGTTTGACATGGTTGACACAATCCCCTCCTTCAATTTGAAGTGTTCTCTTCCTTTGCTTCTGTGCTTCCACAGGATCCTTGCTTCCTCTGACTCCTTTGGTCACATTTCTGTCTCCACGGCAGGAAATCCTCCCTCTAGTGCTTATTAAGTTAGTGTTCCTCAAGGCTCAAGTCTAGGTTTTCTCCCCACTCCCTACACTCTCTCCCTTGGCAATCCCAACCAGACCCACTGTTTCTACCACCACCCACACCCACACACAACTCCAGCGCTCTCCTTTTCTTTGGGCTCCATCTGCCTCCTGACTGATGTCATTTGGATGCCTCAGAGACACCTCAAATTTAACTTGTGATCTTTCCTGGGATTCCCATGTTGTTTAACTCTGCCGGACACTGTTGAGCGAAGTGGTGTCTCCTTCTTCTCCTCAAATCTGGTCCTCTTTGTGCTTCTGAACTCATTGAATGAACCAGTAAAACAGTACTGTGGGCCAGGAATCTTGGATTCATGCTTGATACCTCTTTCTCTCTCTGCCTCACCATATGCAGTCCATCATCTGGTCCGCCACCCTTGTGCAACCTACCGTTATTTCCTCTGTAGCCCCCTGATGGTCCAACATTAGAAAAGGAGATACAGGGCAGTTAAAGTAGAAATGGGGACAAAAGACAGATGTAGACTGACTGTTGAGATGCTGACATTCTAGCACATGGTCTATATCTCTACAAGAGCATGATTCTATGAAATTACATCAAGTTAAGAAAATCAACATGTGGTGGCAAGTACACTCTGATTGCAGCCATGTAACACAGACTATGCTTGGAATTGAAGGTGACATCCAGGTGTGTAAGTAGTTGACCTTTTATGCCCAGGGCTTTGATTTCCTGTAAGGCTGTCAACATGTGCAGTAGCAATTGAAAAAAATTGAAAGCAATACCCAAGTCAATGAAAAAAGTAGGGACTTTCAACATAATTTAAATTCCCCTTCACATTATTCAAATGTGAAACTGATTACCAGAGGGTGGGACTCATAGTACCCAACCTAACACCCAGCACCTAATAGTTCTCTATACATGTTTTTGAATAAATGAATGTCCACCATCTAAAATATATGAGACTTAAAAAAAATAAAATATATGAGGCTTCATTCTTTTTTTTTTAATTTAATTTATTATATTATGTTAATCACCATACAGTACATCCCCAGATTCCGATGTAAAGTTTGATGCTTCA
>NC_048222.1:82149937-82384844 GCF_002007445.2 Ailuropoda melanoleuca | reverse complement strand
AAATGTAGGAGGGATCCCCTTTCTCCACATCCTCTCCAACAATTGTTGTTTCTTGCCTTGTCTATCTTTGTATGAGGCTTCATTCTTTATTCATCAGATAAGTGCTAAAAAATATCAAGCATAATTCAATGACAGTTGGAGGAAGAAGTGAAGGTGACCTGATCTCTAACTTTCTCCCTGATCCAGTCTTCTCACCTCTCTGCCAATTTAGTGCTTTCTAGAACAACACCTTTATTGATGACCCAGGAAGGAGCAGGCAGAAGCTGGTTACCTATAGATGTGGGAGGACAGTTGTCTGACAGTTACTTCCTTGACAACTGGGGCCTCAGTCTGAGGATTCCAAGAATTTTTCAGGGTGAGCTTTTAAAGAGCTTCAGGTCCCACAACAAACAGAAAATTTAAGTTTGGGCCCTGCTTGTCTCCATTTTGCAGAAGATTAAATAAAGCAAGACCTGAGAAGTGGTTTACAAAAGACACCTAGATGGTGGCAAAGCCAGCAGAACCCAGGTCTCCAAGTTCTTTCTCCAAGGATCCTTCTACTATAATAAGTTGCCTCATGGGATGACTTGGGGACCCAGGAAGGAGCCCTTTCTGTAATTGAAGTTAGTCAATTCACCAAAACAATACTGAAACAGAAGAACAAAGTTGGAGAGTTCACACTTCCTCGTTTTACTTCAAACCCACAGTAATCAAACCAGTGTGGTACTGGCATAAGGATAAATATATAGACCAATGGAACAGAACTGAACTAAAATAATCCAGAAGTAAACTCATGCATCGATGGCCAATTGATTTTCAACAAGGGTGCCAAGACCATTCAATGGGGGAAAGAACGGTCTCTTCAACAAATTGTGTCAGGACAACTGGATATCTACATGTCAAAGAATGAAGTTGAACCCCTTCCTTACACCATTTACTGTAATTAACTTAAAATGGATCAACAACCTGTATATAAGAGCTAAAATTATGAAACTGTTAGAAGAAAAGATAGGGATAAATAATCATGAACTTGGATCTGGCAATACTCTCTTAGATATGACATCAAAAGCAAGAAGAGCAAAAGAAAAAATAGATAAATAAGACTCACCAAAATTAAAAACTTATGCATTAAGAAAGGGAAAAGACAGCTCATAGAATGGTAGAAAATATTCAAATCGTAAATCTGATAAACATCATAAATCTGATAAACATCTATATACAGAATATATAGAGAATTCTTACACCTCAACAACAAAAAGACAAAAACCTCAATTTAAAAATGGGCAAAAGTCTTGAATAGACATTTCTCCAAAGAAGTTATACAAATGGCCAAACAGCACATGAAAATATGCTTTATATCATTAGTATTTAGGGAAATACAAATCAACACCACAATGAGAAACCACTTTGCACCCACTAAAATGGCTAAAATGAAAAAAACAAACTCTGAAAATAACAAGTTTTGGAGACAATGTAGGGAAATTGGATCCATTGTACATTGCTGGCAGGAATGTTAAATGGTTCACCTGCTGTGGAAAGTAGAATGGTGGTTCTTCAAAAAATTAAATATAGAATTACCACATGATCCAGAAATTCCCCTTCTGGCTATATGCCTAAAATAATAGAAAAAATGTAGGCAAACAAATACTTTAACATGAGTGTTCATAGCAACACTATTCACAATGGCTAGAAGGCAGGAAAAACCCAAATGTCCATGAACAGACTGTTGGATAAATACAATGTGGTATATCCATACAATACGCTTCACTCATAAAAAGGGATCAAAATACTGATACATGCTACGATGTGGATGAACCTTGAAAACATTATTCTAGGTGAAACAAATCAGGCACAAAAGATCCCATTCTTGGGAAGAGAGATCTTCATTCATAAGAAATCTCCAGAATAGGTAATTCTATGGAGACAGAAAGCAGGTGTGTGTTGCCAGACGCTTAGGCAAGAGGGGGATGGGGAGTGACTGCTTAAGGGGTATGAAGTTTCCTT
Source organism: Ailuropoda melanoleuca (assembly GCF_002007445.2). Lineage (NCBI taxonomy): Eukaryota > Metazoa > Chordata > Mammalia > Carnivora > Ursidae > Ailuropoda > Ailuropoda melanoleuca. The sequence continues at coordinate 82,382,861 of NC_048222.1, read as the reverse complement.
TTAGGATAATGAAAATATTTCAGAATTTGATAGGGGTGATTGTTGTGGCTTCACAACATTGTGAATGTACTAAATGTTACTGAATATACACCTTAAAATTGTTAATTCAATGTTATGTGAATTTCACCTCAATGGGAAATAAAGAGTTAATTCACTCAGAGAATCATTAAGAAAGAAAAATATTTAAACCTACTGTATGCTTCTTATGAACTTCTCACATTTTAGCCAGTATTGGGGGGAAAAAAAACCCTCACATGTACTTTCTGGAGCATGCAGAGTTGTGAAACACATGTACTGAATAAACTGAAATTATGAACTGACTGAACCCAAGAGGCCAATCGAGCTATCCGGCTGAGACTTTCCCTTCTAACCAGATGTGTACCTTCCTCCAAGCAGCAATGTCCCTATCCATTGTGCTACTTCCACTTTCCCTCTTTTATAAAGGATTCGACCTTTGGATGGAATCCTGGGGTGGGAGGCATGCTGGGATGAAAAGAGAGGGATGTCCTAGGAAGCTGAGCTTCCATAGGTAGCAGGTTGGCTGTGATTGGAGCGATAGTTCTTGTCAATGGACTGAGGACCAGTTAGGGAAGTCCAGAGATGAGAGGCTGAAGCGTTTGATAGAAGAGGCCCTTAGAGCAAAGCACAATCTCACCTAAAGACCATCACTCCCCAGGTCCCTTAACAGAGCTCAGGAATCTCTAGTAGAAATGTCTGTGATGATGGTGGCACAGAGTGACCATCCTGGTAGATTACGAAGGGAAGAATTGGGGCCTAACATGAGCTGAGTGATTCAGGACAAGACAGTGAATGGAATAATGGGAGGTTGGACCTGAAAGAAAACAGCATTACAGATGCCAAATAAGTTATGCCCAGGCATCTAACCAGCTCTGGGTAAACAGGATTGATGCTCCCTCATCCTTGACCACCATCCAATGAACCACTATGTTTATTGGATTGTTCTTCTGCACTGACTGTCATGGGTGTCCCTTTGGCTATGTCCCTTCTATGGCCCCTAAGGGCATGTCTGTGCCTTTAGGCCTCAACTGCATTCTACTATAGATATTTATGTGCGTAACTAAATCTTCACTGACTCTAAAGCCCCTTTTGGCCAGGATGAGTCTGACCAATCTTTGTTTTCCCCCACAAAGCCTAATATGGTGCTTTATTCTAAGAGAGTACTCATGAGATATTTATTGTGTGGATGACCATAGCGGACAGGTTTTATCTGCCAGCAAGATCTCACTGGGGGAAACACAATATGAACCTCGTATGGTTTTAATGGGGTATCAAACACAGAAGCCTTAGGGATGGCATATCACCTAGGCTGGTCTGATTCTAACTGTTTACTCTAGTCCTCATAGTGATTGGTCAGATGTGGGCATGTGACCTGAGCAGAACCAGGCAGAATCCTTCCATGAGATTTGACACAGGGTCTTAAAAAAAAATGTTTCTTCCTTTTGGATCATGAGCTGTGAGGACATGAGGACACCCAACGGTTCCCATAGCATATTTATTATCATGTTAAGAATCTTTTGTAAGAATCAAGACAAGCGTATGAGGCAAGCAAAGGCTGAATATGGAGAGAGAGACCAACAGAGCTTGATGGCATTTGACATTTTGGTCTTGCCTGCAGTCATTATAGCTCAGACTCACCAATTACAGGATGAAGAGTTTCCCTCTTTTCCCAGTTAGTTTGGTTTGAATTGGGTTTTTTTATTCATACGCAAGGATCATGACTAATGCCATGGCAGGATCATTAGTGAGAGTAACCTATTCTGAACCTAACTTAGCAGTAGAAAGAATCCCAGGCAGATTCTAGGGAGAAGAGTAGCAATTCGGTGTGATATAGTCGTGCAGTCTCCATACTCTCAGTGGTTAACTCAAAGCTTGGACACTTAGGGGAAGCCAAAAAATGCTTAGGAGCTTGGAGTCATAGATCAGCAGAATGCCTGGAGGATGGTGATGAAGCTAGCCTCAGCCATTGACACGGGGAGCTGAGGCAGAGATGGAGAGAATGGGAACACTGAATGGACCAGGAAGATAAAGTCTCAGTGTACATGGGAAGCAGAACCAAGAAAATCATGCCAAGATGAGTAAAGATTGGCAATGAGTAGACACTAGGCCAGACGCCAGGACAGCATCTATCTCTTCCACCCTTCATCCACCCATTTTATATTCCAGGCACTCTGTCACCTATCAAGGTTTTCCTAGTGACCATAATGACATAGCCCCAGCCCTCACAGAGTTTGTGCCTAGTAGAGAAGACAGATATATATTTTTAAATAATTTTTTATTATGTTATGTTAGTCACCATACAGTACATCCTTAGTTTTTGATGTAGCGTTCCATGATTCATTATTTGCATATAACACCCAGTGCACCATGCAATACGTGCCCTCCTTAATACCCATCACCAGCCTATCCCATCCTCCACCCTCCTCCCCTCTGAAGCCCTCAGTTTGTTTCCCAGAGTCCATAGTCTCTCATGGTTCATTGCCCCAAGAAGACATACATTAAAGAAGTAATTACATGGGAGTCCACAGCGGTATGGAGCAGGGAGCAGGCAGCAGGGAGCAGAGCACCTAACCTAATCAGGGTTTCGGGGGAGGCTTCACTGAAGAAGTCTCCCTTCAATCTATTTAAATTCGTGCGAATGTAAAATGCTTAGATGTGGGAACCATAACTTAATCTATTTCTTGTAAAAAAAAAAAAAAAGAGGGGTCTATACCACAATGTAGGGCTATTATTAGATGTTGTGCTTGGTATATAGAAGACAGTGAGTAAGTTTTAGCTGTTCTTATTACCCATAATTCCTAGATCAGTCAGAGAAGCAACGCCAATTCCCATCCATTTCTATGTCAATAATTTTGCCTCACATTCTGCTTCAGAATGGTTGAAGTGTTGGGAATGCAGGTGGTAGAAGAGAGGGTGTTCTTTGTCTACAGATGTTCTACAGATGTTCAGTGAAATGTGCGGAGCAGCCACTCACCCTGGCTGCTGATAAACTATTTTAAATGCAGTATCTTTGTCTTGGTATTTGAAAATATATCGTTGATTCTATGTAAACAGTCCTCTGACCATTTTTTGGATAAACCATACATGGTCAGGGGCTACATATTTTCAGTTTCATGAAAGACATTCCATAGGCATTTTATTAGGTGCCAACTATATGCCAAGGCTGAGTTAGGCACTAAAGATGGATTGAAGACATGGTGTTGCCTTGAGAAGATTATGGGGAAGAAGAGAGACAACGTGATCATTAAAACACGGGACGGTTTCAAGGGACAGTAAATACTTTCAAGAGTTGTAGAAACAGAGGAAGGAGTAAAGAATTCTTCCTGGAGAAGGGATAAGGAATAGCAACAAGGGAACTATGACATTTAAAGATGTGGTCATCCCTGAGGGGGTGAAGGCATTCCAAGCCAAGGAATACCATGGGCAATAGTCTGGAGATTTGAGTGGTGTCCTGTGGCTTCCACTTGGGCTTTGTGGGGAGGAAGTGGAAAAAAAGAAGTTGGAGAAGCAGATAGGGGGTGAATGCTTTGGAGTCTGGACTCTGACAATAAGGAGGTCCTGAGAGGCTTTTTAAAAAAGATTTTATTTATTTATTTGAGAGAGAGAGCATGAGAAGGGGGAGGGGCAGAGGGAGAAGCAGACTCCCCGCTGAGCATGGATCCTGATACAGGGGCTCAATCCTGGGACCCCAGGATCATGACCTGAGCTGAGGGCAGACGGTTAACCGACTGAGCCACCCAGGCACCCATCCTGAAATTTATTTAAGACCTGAGATGGTTGGAGTGGCATTCTAAAAAGATCACTCAGGTAGCACCATGAAGGATGGACTGGGGAAGGGGTAGGTTGGGGCCTAAGACCACCTGGGGGTGATAGAAATATCTCAGATAAGACACAGTGGTGGCCTGTCCTAGGGCGGTAGCTGTGGGAATGTTGAGGGAGGCTTTAGATGTAAAATCGAGAAAGAATGTGGCAAAAGTTTGGATGCGAGCCTGGAGGAGTTGAGGATGGCTCACAGGCCTTTGGCTTAGTGACTTGGAAAACATGGTCAGGATGTCATGGAGGGTGTAGGAATAGGGCAGGGGGTAGGAAGAAGCCAGGCTGATTTTCCTGGTTGGGCCCCCATGCACCTGGATTCCCTGGGTCCATACCTGGAGGATGAGGGGTACTGGGTCAGTCACAGGAGTGTGGGCAACCCAGGCAGTCAGTGGTCTCAACCAGGGAGCCCCTGTCCTAAAATAGAGCCAAAAGTCATGTTTTGAGGGAAGCAAACCATCCAGGGACAAGGAGGAGTGGCCAGACCCTCACACATACGCACTGGGGGAGCTTATGAGCTTTCCAAACCTGCGAGTACTTTCTCCATGGGCTCCTATGAGCCCAGCTGCAGACACAGGCGGGGACACTGATCCTGGGAGTACTTTCAGGGATTGAGGAGGCTCGGAGAGTCCCATTGTCTTATCCACTTTCTCTCTCCGAATAAGAAACTACAGGCCATTTCAAATGTACCAAACAAAGCAATAGATTTATATATTCTAAAGGGGTTCTATTTCCTGAGATGTAAAAAAGATTACAAACTCTTCAATTACACCTCGTTCTCTAATTGTGCTGTTTCCCTTCCAAACCGAACACCACGAGCCTGGCTAATTCATCATGCTTCAGCTCAAAGCTGAAGCTTGGCTAGCCACTCTGGCAGCTTCTTGCCTCAACTGAATGAAGTTCCGGAGACCTAACCCTTTTAATCACTAGTATTGGCACTTTCATTTTTGTTTTCCATTTAGTCAGATAACATAATGAAGGAAAATATGCTAATACGTAACTGTACCGCTAAAGGGACAAAGATGGCGACCGGGCCAAGAGCAATCTGTTTGCAGCCAGGCAGCACCACCATGCGAAACTCAAAATTCTCTCAAGAAATGCCATACAAGGGTCCAAGACAGGCACATGAAAAGGAGTTCCTAAGTATCTGTGTATGAAAGCATGGGTTATATGAAAGCCAAATATATGAGAGCCAAATAAAATTGAGGACCAAAATATTTACAGATTTATTTATTTATTTAAAATATTTTATTTATTTATTTGACAGAGAGAGAGAGCACAAGCAGGCGGAGTGGTAGTCAGAGGGAGAATCAGGTTCCCAGCTGAGCAGGGAGCTCAACGTAGGGCTCCATCCCAGGAGCCTGCGATCATGACCTGAGCCAAAGGCAGGCATTTAACCAACTGAGCCACCCAGGCATCCCTACAGATTAATTTTTGTAAAAATTGTCTTCTTTTTCATTACTTAAAAAAAATGAGTAGAATATCCAAGGTTCTCCTTTGTGCAATTCATATTAAATGTCTTCACCCTATTGTGATCTGTCAGTGGAGGGGGAAAGAGAATAGCCCTGACCATGAGGATAGGAAGTTGGCAAACTGAACCATCAGGTCCACACAAATGCCTTCCTCCTCCACCAGAAATAGGAGGTAAAAGATGAGACATTTAGACTATCAATTTAGGATATCCAATACCCAATTAATAGAAGTCCTAGAAAGAAGGAATAGAGAAGATGGGCAAGAAGAGAGATTCACCAAGAAATAATAGGTGAATTTTCATCAGAATTAAAGGAGGTGAATTTCCAGATTAAGAGTCTATTGACTGGGGCGCTTGGGTGGTTCAGTCGGTTAAGGGTCTGCCTTCAGCTGAGGTCATGATCCCAGGGTCCTGGGATAGAGCCCCATGTTGGGCTCCCTGCTCAGCTAGGTGCCTGCTTCTCTCTCTCTCTCTGTTCCTCCCCCCTCTGTTGTGCGTGCTCTCTCTCTGACAAATAAATAAAATCTTTTAAAAAAAGAGCCTGTTGATTGATTATCTAAGACAATGAATGAAAAGACACATTAAGAAATATCACCATGAAACATTCCAACAGGTGTAGGGAAAATTTCCTAAGAGCTTTCAGTGACAAAACAAGACAAATTCCCATACAAAGTCTCAGGAAGAGGAACGTGTGTCTTGAGAAGTCTGACAAGGGCGCAATCCTTTTAAAGTACTATGAAAAAATGATTTCCAGTCTCGACTTCAGTACCTTACCAAATAAAAAAATGTGCCCTTTCTGAGGAAGGTACTGAAGGAGATGTTCCAGCAAGACAAAGGAGTACCTTAACAAAGTAGAGGAAACAGGGTCTAGGAAACAGGGTTACAGCAATATTTTTATTGTCAGAACAATCACTGATAATTTTTTTACTCCAATATAATTATACTATGTAGCTACTGAAGAATGAGAGAGAGAAGGTAAAAGGGAGAGCAGTGCAAGGTGCTAAGTTCTCATCCACCATATGAAAAAGCCCTTAGATGATTTCTAAAACTGATCAATAAAAACAGCAGCATAAGCGCATTATTCAGAAACAGGCAAATGCCAAAAGCAGCCCTAGCAGTGGACAGTGGTTTCGTTGCTTCTGGGGAGGAGAACAGGGCACAGTGACGGGATGGGGAGCAGATGGCAGGAAACCAGTTTTGTTGTTGTTAAACATCCTTCTACTACTGATTGACTTAAAATATAAAAATACGCGTATTACTTTGATAAAGTAAAGAAAAAAAAACATTCTGAGACTCGATGAAGCAAATAACACCTGTGAGCAGAGAACCATCCAGCAACACAGTCCCACCGCCGGGAGGCAAGTGGCGGCCGCCTTCCATTTCCACCTCGCCTTCGGGTGGGTTTCTCGGGCCCGCAGCCCAAGGCTGGTGGACTGCAGGTCCAGCCGCGGGGTTGCAGGCGTCCGCGAACCTGAGGAGAATCGAGAAACTTGAACCGCCGCACTTGAACCTCCGCAGGGGCGGAGGCGGTCTCCTCTACGTGCCACACCCAAAGGCTCGGAGATCCCGGCGCCCCCTGTGAGTGCCGCCCTCGGACTCCAGCCGGGCAGCCCGGCCCCGCCCCGCCCCCCTGCTCCCGCGGTGCCCCCCCGCCCAGCCCCGCGGGCTGCCCTCCCCGCCGCTGCCTGTGGCCGCTGGAATCCCTGTCGCCCCGGGACTCAGCTGACAGCGGACAGACAATGGTATTTCCCATCAGCCTAGGTATCAGGAGCCGGCCTTATCCAGCGGTGTTTTTCTATTAGTCTAACACCCCATTGTCCACCCCTTATCACTGAAATGTTGATGTCATGCCTGGCTTGGAAGTGGTTTCTGCAACGCGGCGCTNCCTGTGGCTCTTGCTTCTCGGAATCTCCTGCAGCCCCTAAAGGCCCCACCGAGCCTGTTCTTAGTAGGATCTCTGTAAATATGTGCAGGATTAAACCAGAGGGCAGCCAGCTGGGAAAGTCCAGTCTGAGAGCAGACTCGAGACCTGTGTTCATCTCCACTACTTCTCCCCTCGTCCCCAACAACTGCTGCCCCAAATTGTGCCAACTCCTAAGGAAAGGCTTAAAAATATGGTCTGTGCTGTCCCTACTGTGCTCAGTCCTTCTCTGAGTCTCTTTGTTCATAGTGGAGGCCTGAGCACAGGAGACTGTGTGTGTGTGTGTGTGTGTGTGTGTGTGTGTGTGCGCGCGCGCGCGTGCGCGTTGTGCGATTGGTTGTAAATCCGGTTAAGAGAGAAAGTGGTGAGCTCTGGGATGGCGTGGGCCCTGCCGCAGTTTGCTTGGGCATATTACTTAACTTTCCCAAGACTCAATCTCCTCACCCATTAGGCAGGTACAGTAAGGTTGCTGCTCGAGGGATCGTCCTGAGGCTGGAATTGCAATAATTGAGGTGCTTAGCTGGGGGCCTGTCACATAGTAGGCGCACATTAAATGCTGGCTGTTAGGAGTATAGCTATCTGTGGGCTTTGCACAAGCCTGGTGTGGGGAACTGGTGAGCAGGGCAGAGCAGAGGAGCCAGTGAGGGTGAGGGGTCGCTCTCCTGAGCCCCTCCTTGGAGAGCTGGGGCAGAGAGGAGGAGGTGGGCTCCTGTGGACAAGGGCAGCCTATGTGGGCTGCCTGAGCCAAAATGAGCCCATGGGGCCTCAAGTTCTTGCCTGAACTTTACATAGAAACTAAATGCATACAGTAAGCATTTGGAGACTTCTGTCCTCTATGGAGTCAAAATTTATATATAAAGGATCTGTTTTGATGTGTTCCTGAGAAAATGGAATTCGGAATATGGTTGGCAAGCTCCAAGGTGAAAGTAGTTTTTACCTGTGCTCATGAACCTAACCGGACACACATGCAAACCCTGCAAGCAGGTGCTGCTCTCTGCAAGAGCGTGGGGCTTGAGGCCTGCCTCCTGACACCCAGAACACAGCAGGGCACTCAGGCCGCCCAGAGGCCAGTCCCCTCACCAAGGCTCATGAAGGAGCTGCTTACCACAACTGTTGAAACCCTTCCTATCCATCCCCCACCCCCACCCCCGCAGGCCTATAACCTAAAGGTCAGGGGTCCATGTGGGAATACCTTCCCACTTGGTTGGTTCTCGCCAGACCCGTGAGGCACACCAGGGAGGAACTCTATACAGATGTTCTGTTAAGGAAGCTGGGCCCACAGAGCGCCCGAAGTCAAGCCTAGGTCTTTTGAGTACACATACAGGCCTTTTCCCACAACATCGAGTGACAGCAGACAAAGCACTTGGCTCTGTCTCTTGAACACATATTCCTGGGATGAAAGAGGCATAGAGAATAGGGTCAGGGACTGTCTGCTTTGTCGCTATGTTTACTGTGTGATTGTCACCGGCGAGGGGCTTGCTGGGTTCTCATGGGCACCACCATCCTTGGGGACCTTGGCCCAGAGACCAGGACGAAGGGGACCAGAAGGCCAGGGTAGGGGTGCCCTTCCTTGAATGCAATTCCAGACCACATGATTTCCACATTCTCTTTCCTGACAGCCCTCTCCTTTGGTAGGTCCAAAGGTTGAAGGCTGAGGAGAGGGGGCAGGGGTAATGGGCTGTATGGATGGGAAATGGTGTTTGCAAGGGCTGCTTTAAGCCAAGTGAACCCTCTCACCCCAGGGGATTTGTAGGACTCCTCTATGTCTCAAATGTGTCTTCCAAGGACTGGGTAAAATTCCACCAAAATTCCACTTGTCCCAGTTTAAGGGGTAAGTATTTCCGTGTGGGCCAACACACAACATCTTGAACACCTTAGTGTGAATAAATAACTTACATGCTGTCTCCTAAGAGCGCAGATGGTGACTGTAAGTACTGAGGGGAGAGAGGGCACAAGGGGCAGGGGGGTATAGAAACAGAAGACAAGCTACCCGCTTGGCAGTTCTTCCACACCTGTCACTTTTTTTCTAATGGGTGGTTTCATATGTGGTACATGTATTCCTTTGGTTCCTTTGATTCAAGGCAGCATTTCCTGGGTGTCCCAGGGCTCAACCCAGCACTGAGGCTCCCTGAGCTTTGAGGGTCTCAGTGTGTGGTTTTCAGGAGGTTAGAGGGTCTGACTGGGTTTCTTTGAACATTCTTACATACATTGAAGTGCCCCCTCCCTTCCCAGATAAACGATATAGTTTAGAGAGTTATCAGGGCTTTACCAATATCACGTTAGCATACAATGTCTGGTTCATCCCCTTTCTCCTTTCTCCTGCCTGTCCTTCACCTTTCACCTTTGTCCTTATGGCCTGCATGGTTTGCATGGGAAATCACGACTCACCAACAAGTAGGTGGCCTAGAGGAGGAAATGACATATTCTGCCTGGATCGTGCACCCTCTCCCCAATTTTTATCTTTCACGGAGCTTTTGACAACACTTATTGGGCTTTGTTACTATCATTTGCTCCTGTCTCCACCTCTAGATCACAAGCCCCCCTCAGGGCAGGGACGGGTCACTCTCCACTGTGTCCCCAGGTCTCAGCACTGGGCTGGCACACAGAAGGCATTCAGCAAATGCGGACTGAATGAATGCCTGAGCTGATGGAGACCCAGGTGCTGAGCAAAGACCAACGATTCTGGGGAAGAATGGACTGTGTCCGGAGTTTCCAAGGCAGGTTTCTTAGGGGAGACGGAGCTGCTGTGAACTCAGGCAGGGAGGTGGCCGCGTGGTTTCTTTCCACATCACAGCCTCCGCCATGAGGAGCCAGAAGAGATGATAGAGATGGGCCATCCCTGAAGCCACTCTCAGGGAAGGAGAGGAAAAGGCCCTTTACCTGAGCACCTGCGGTGTACCAGCCGCTCACCCTGCCGCCTCTCAGCTCTCTTAGCCAACACAAGTGTGGAAAGCTAGGTTTCCAATCACCCAACCTCCACAGCCCCTGTCTCCCGCAGAGGAGACAGACACTCTGTGGTTAGGAGCTTGCTGGAGAGTGTGGGGTTTGCCCTGGGCCTGAGCGACAGCTCAGCTCTCAGACCCCAAGGCCCCAGGCCAGTGCGACCTCTGTGGCTGGCTGTCTCAGGGTCTCCAAGGGCCTTTCTTCTCTCTCTTCCTAGCACTTCCTCTGTGCTTCCGCACCATCTTCCTCGGCAGTCCCTCCGGCGCTCCTCCCTGGCTCCGGGGGTCTGCTGCCTGTGGCCGGCCTCCCCTTTATCTTGTCTCCCCGTTTCCACTGCTATCAGCCATTATCTGGCGCTCTCCCACCCTGGCCGGGCAGGGCAGGAAGCTGGCCTGCGACTCTCCTCTCTCTGCTCTCCATCCTCTTCCTTCTCCAGAGACAAAAGCAAAAACAGCCTGTTAACAGATCTGCCGTTTCCCTTGGCTCCTTGACTCCCATTTCCCACTCTCATTTTTTCACTTTTCCAGCTCGGGTTGTACTTGCAGCCGCCGCTGCACCCAAGACCTCCAGGCCTAGGGCTGTCGCTTCCTCAGGGACAGTCTGCCAGGAGGTCGGCCCCGCTAGACCCAAGGCTGTCCCCTCTGCAAAGCCCCCTGCTCCCTCTTATCCTTGGTGAGATCAGCCCTGCCCGAAATGGTCGTCTGGCTGTCTGCGCCAGGGATGGGGCGGGACAGTGCTCTGGCCTTCCTCATTAGCAGGCCGGCTGGGGCTCTGATTATAGCCATGTGAGGGTTGGTGGTTTTTTTTGTTTGTTTTTCTTTTTGGTCAAAGAGCATCATGCATCCATTTATTATGTCGCCATTCACTCAGACATTGACTGTGCACTTCCTACGCTGCCGCTGGAGACCCGGAGAGGAGCAAAATACGACCTCTGCCCTCCGATAGTGTAGAATTTGTGGGCAGTAGGGAGGTCACTGGACTGAGTTAAAGTGCTCTATCTAATGCATGGTAGCAATGCTAGGCGCAGCAAGACGGGTGAACGCCGAGGTGCTCTGGGAGTTCAGAGGAGGGAGGGGTGGATGCTAAGGAGGAGAGCTGATGCTTATCAGCACTTTCTCCCCACCAGGCCAGCCCCAGCCTGCCTGCCACTGTGCTAAGCACTTCATAGTGGCCGTTTCCTCCTCCTAGCCGACCCCTGCGGCAGGTGTGATCGTCATCCTTAATTTGCAGACCAGAGCCTGAGGCTTAGGGAAGTTAAGTAATGAGTCCAACACCTGGATTCACGGCTAGAGCCTCATTTTCCTTGAAGGCCCAGTTCAAACGCCGCCTTCCTACCAGCTTCATTCATCCCCACCTCTCAAGCCCCTTGGTCTGTACAGCATGCTGGGTGGGAGAGTGAGCTCTGGAGAAATCTCTGGCTCGAGATGCTTACGTGCATTGAGTCTCTGTTTTCCTCATCCGTCTGTAAAAGGGGGGTGATAACAGGACCTTCTCCTAGGTTCCTCGTGGGTTTTAAAGGACCTGTGCATACAGTGTGCGTAGCCCAGTGACCGGCACAGAGTATATACCAGACAAATATTAGCTGTGAGTATTTTGGTAATTATTACTGACACTACAGAAAAGTTATCAAGGGGAGACGCTTTGCAGGAGAGTGATTGAGGAAGCGGATCGTCGGGGTTGATAGACGATTTGCATCTATTTTTCAAAGACTTGCATCTATTTTTCAAAGACGGAGCAATACTTGCCCTGGGCATCCCTGTCTCAGGCGGGAGGACCTGCCCTGGATACAATCCAGAATTTGTCTTCCCATTTTTCTCTCAAGTGTACTGTAAGTCTCCCCAGTGATTAAAAAAAACGAACTAAAAAAGCCCTTAATTTCAAGGTCCTCTCAGTCCTTAAGGAAACTGAGTCCCTTCTCTTGTGATGATTGAGCTTTCTTTTTTCCTTTTTTTTTTTATTGTGGTAAAGTATACATAACCCGAACTTACCATTTTAATTATTTTTAAGTGCACAGTTCGGTGGCATTAGGTACTTCACATTCCTGTGCAACCATCACAGCCGTTCGTCTCTAGAACCTTCTTCAGCAGTACAAACTGAAACTCTGTCCCCATTGAACACAAGCTCCCCACGCTCTGTCTTTCACAGAGCCCCTGGCAACCCCCGTGCTGCTTTCTGCCTCTATGAACTTGACTTCCCTGGGTACCTCACATAAGTGGAATCGTACACGATTTGTCTTTTTGTGACGGGGTATGTCACTTAGCATCAGCTTCCTCAAGGTACCTTCACGTTGTAGCCTGTGTCACAATTTCTTTCCTTTTTAAGGCTGAATAATATTCCATTGTACGGACAGACTACACTTTGTTCGTCCATTCATCTGTTCATAGACCGTTGGATCATTTCTACCTTTTGCCTATTGTGAATAATGCTGTTCTGAACGTAGTATACAAATATCTGTTCAGATCTGTGCTTTCAATCACTTTATGCATATTATCTAGAAGGAGAATTTCTAGGTCAGATGGTAATCTGGTGTTTAAATTTTTGAGGACCCCTTATACTGTTTTCCATGTGGTTGCATGATCTTACACTCTGCCAGCAATGCGCAGGGTTCCTGTGCATCCAAATCCTCATCAACTGCCTCAAAAGACTGTTTATTCTTTACAGGGGATGGGGTACAAATCTGATTGTCGGGAAGTTCTTTTATCCAGAGTTCGAATCCTCTTGTGTCCTTTACAACTAGCCTCGCCAGGCCCTGAGAATCAGCCAGTCTAAGTCTGCTTCTTCTCCCCCTAGGTGTTTGCCTTCAGCTGTCTGGCCCAGCCCCCGGCCGAGCCGTCCACACACATACCCAGGCCCTGTGCGTGCCTGCCGGCCCCTGCCACCAACTATGGGGTGTCCTCGCTGATTGCTCATGAGGCGCCTCCTGCCCTGAGTGGGCACAGACGCCGACAGGACAGGGGGACTCCACTCCCTTTCTCAAGGAGGGTGAGTTATTGGAGGGAATGCTGGCTCCCTGAGGAGTTAAATCATCTCTTGACTCAGACAAGAGCCCTTTGCCCCACAGGAGAACATTACTCATCCCGGCACCCGCGGGACCAGGCTCTGTGTCAGGAGAAAGTGCCGCTCCTATTCCCCTCGCTCAGAAACTCATAAATCATCCCTATTAGAATTTCAGCTCTTCAGATAGAAAAGGAACAGCTGGCCAAGCTGGGTCTCCCAAGTGCTCCATCAGTTTGTTCTGGGGGGTGGTGGAGGTTGCCTCAGAGGATCTGGGGACCCCGGACACCAGGACTCTGCTCGGACTTCCATCAAGGCCAGCCAACTACCCCACTGCTGGTCCACATGAAACAGAAAGACTTCAGGTCCAGCATCCCCCAAGACTTGAACGGCCACCCCCAAGACTTGAACGGCCATGGAGGGAGTTCGTGGAAAGCCCAGGTGTTCTATTTGTGGTGGTCACTCTGCCCCTAGGCCAGTACTTACTTGGTCAGGGCCAGGCTCGATATATGTTGTACAAACGTTGAAAACCTCTGCCCTGAAATAACATGGTTCTCTCTGTGCCTCAACTTCCTCATCTGCAACATGGAAGAAAGACTGGACAACCTCTATGGCTCCTTCCAACTCTAACATTCTATGACATCAGCCGTCCAAGAGCTCCTTGTGGATTGGCCACAAGTCAAAATCAGCTGGTGCTGAGGTTTGTTTGGCTGTTTCAATGGGAGCAGATGATTGGATAGACCATGCTGGAAGGTCCATACACTGTGAAGATAGCACGAGGTATATGAACAGCCGCTTTACAGAACCGACCTGCTGTGTGTTTTTAGAGAGGCCCAGCTGGATGCACAGACAGATAAGGACCTTGTCCTAACAGTGGGAGTGTACAGTGTGCCTGCTTAGTGTGTCTATTTTGAGGCTCAGGAATTCCTGACGGGAGATACAGGTTAGTGTTGACACCATTGCTAACTGGACTATTGAGAACGATACTGCCCCCAGCACACCTTTGGATGTGTGGGGCAGGTAGCCAGGTGCTCATGGTGAGTACTAAGGAGCCCCAGATCAGAATCTTGACCATGGCTGCAGGCTGATCTCACCACAAATTCTGGTTGACTGGTCTCCATATGTGAGCTGTGGGCCCCTACATCTGCTAAGGAATTGAAATAACATCGATCCTTCCCACCACCAGGTAAATAAGGTCTATCAATGGGTGAATGTGAGCTGATGGAAAGAAAAAAATACTAGATTAGGAACCAGAATGCTTGAGTGTTTACCCACTAAATAGCTAGGTGACTTGGCGAACAGAGTGGATGGAGGTGGTGTTTTCTACCCAGTCGCTCCACCCCTGCCCCCATCCCCGGCCCCCAACCCCACATGCGGTCCAGCAGGGTCTGATGTCCCAAACATTTCACTTTTACTTAACTTAGTCTGAGTTGGGTTTTGGTCACCCAAAGCTAAAGGAGTTGCAAAACAGAAGACCACATCACCTCGAGTACCCCATTGACTCATTTTATTCATTAAAATAAAGGTATTGAGGGGCACCTGGGTAAAGTGGTTGGTTGGGTGTCCGACTCTTGGTTTTGGCTCAGGTTGTGAGATCAAGCCCTGCACTGGACTCCGCACTCAATGCGGAGTCAGCCTGAGACTCTCTCTCCCTCTCCCTCTGCCTGTTCCCCTGCTCTCTCTCTGTCTCAAATAAATAAATAAATCTTTAAAATAAAAGCATTGAAATAGGTGATTGCTGAAGTTTTCTCAGCTCTGTGATTCTACTTTTGCTCACGACAAGGGAGAAAATATGGTCCAGTTCACTTAAAGAACTTACAATTCAAATTTAAAAAATCAAAAATAAAATGTTGAAAAAAAAAGCTTGCAACGAAATCTTAAAGCCAGGCCTTTTTCCCCCTCAAAATCTTGATATTTTCTCCTGTGGGAAGGAAGATCAGGAGTTAACAATTGTTTAGTGCTTACTATCTGCCAGGAAGTATACGCATGTTCTCTCATTTACTCTTCACCATAGCTCTTTGAAGTAGGGTTAGCCCTCCATTTCACAGATGGGGAAACCAAGGCACAGGGAGGCTATGTAACTGGCCCAAGGCCACAGAATTAGTAAGAACCAGAGACAGGGCTTGGATTTAGATCTGTCTGATTCCAGCACGCTGACTTCTCTTCCTCACAGGGCATAAGGCTTTTAGTTGCAAACGATACCACCAGCATTTTTATGTTGGTAAGGAGGCACCCCACTGACCTGGCCTGATTCTGAAGGCAGCAAGTCTAGCAGGCTAGACTGTCACTGAATTCCTCATCAGTCATATTCTCAGATGTTGTGTAGCAATCGCTCGCTACAAATGCTATGTTTTATTAGTGTAGGAAGCAATTCTTAAGCAACTGAGTTCTTCTTCCACTGGCTTTTGAAAATCCTACTTCTGGCTCTCTGTTTCTATCGTGTTGTAAGATCCTGTCTGGACTTGAGCTTCAAACTTGAGTGGGATGTGGCAGGGATGAAAGGCAATGTCACCTCCAAGAGGTGTGTGTGCTGGACCCCTAGTGTGACCCTAAGAAGGACGGAGATTGGCCTCAGTCCTACCACCAATGATCCCTCATGGAACTTCTGCTACGTGCCAGGCCCTTTGTGTAGCTTTGCTAATCTTTTTGCAAGATGTTATGGTCCCCACCTGGCGGGTGTCAAAATAGAGGCCCAAAGAAGCAAAATAACTTACTCTGCTTTGAGATGGTTTCAAAGTCCATGCTCATTCTGACATACCACAGGTGCCTCAGCATGGCCTGAGGATCCTGGGGATTCCTGCATCACTGAAGATTCCTCTTTGCTCAAGACATAGCCAGGGTCCAATAACTGGAGCAGGCAGGCCAGGCCGGTGGTGGGGTCTGCACCACTGGGTGTGGGAGATCTGGAGCTTAGCTAAGGCCCCTCCTTTGACCACTGATTTTTCTGGTGCTTGATTGTGGTTTTCACAACCATCAGTCATGTCAACACAACATCTTAAAGATGCTGAAAAAGCCACTACTTTTGGAAAACGTGTTCAGAGAGTACTAGCCCTTCTGTTCTTCAAAATGAACGTGTTAGGTCCACCATGTTTGTACAAGGTCTTTTAAATCTCAGAGTTCCCTTTGAGAGGGGCTCCAAATGTTTGCCCTTGGGACTTGGAGGCTGGAAGTCCAGTCATCCAATGCCCCTCAGCAGAACTTCCTGTGGAGCTATCCAAGGTCCTGCAAATGCTTTGACCTGTGCTCTGTTTAACCAACCATCTTTCTACCTGGGTTGTTGGTCTTCTTCCCTTTCTTGGCTTTGGACCTTCTGAAAACTTTCCTGTATGACTTATACTTACTCTCTAGGCCCTGCTGACCTGAGCTCACCTGACCCCGTCCATAGTGGCCTTGACTCCCAGCCTCCAAGCTTAACTACCACTGTCCCTGCTGATAATCAGCTGACCCAACTGCCCAGCATTCTATCCCCTACCTCCTCCCAAAGCCACCTGGTTTCTTGGGTGGTTATTTGTTGCAATTTGATTGACTTCCAAGAGACACCCAATTTATTGATTTTTGTCCATTCTTCTTTCTTGGCCCCATAACTAACCATTTATGAAATGTTTCCTGGAGTTAGAGTGATGGGAATATTCTTACTCAATAAGGCCCATAACTTGAGGAGGCTTGTGACTCTGGGCCATCATATGGTCACATCTACTCTGTGTGCCTCAATGCTTATTGACACAATTGATACTTTAAGGAAAATCAGCTAGAAAAATGAGCTTCCACTGAAACGCACCACCTTGCTTTCTCATGAGAACCAGAGCTCTGGTGTTCTAGTCTTGGCATTGCCCCTGACCAGCTGTGTAACCTGAGGCAAGCCATTTAATACCTGCATCTTTTTATACTTTCTGTCATTCATTTGCTTTCTCATCAAATATTTACTGACCATGTATTGTGCATTATGCACTAAGCTAGGTGCTGGGATGCTACAAGTAGTTTTTGTCTTCAAAGAACGCACAGTCTAATCCTGGAGACCAATATGTAAATGGTTAAAGGAAAAAGAATGTGGTAAATTATTATAACAGTAGGAAAAATGTGCTAAGGGAACACACAGGCCAGATCTGCACTTGCTGTCCCTTCTGCTTGGAAGGCTTTCTTCCAGACACGTGTATGACTCACATCCTCACTTCTGTAGTTCTTTGGTCAATGTCATGTTATCAGAGAGGCCTTCCCTGACCACCCTGTTTGAAAGAGGAAACCCACCCTTAGCCTGGCACCTCTCTGCATCTCTCTTCTGCTTTATCTCTCTCCATAGCATTCATCATCCTCTAGCAGGAAAGGGTGCTCTCATCTGTGAAGTGGAAGACTGAGCCAGTAATCCTTGTAGTGGGTTGAATAGTGGCCCCCCAAAGGTATGTCCATGTCTTAGCCCCCAGAACCTGTGAGCTCCCTTATTTAGAAAAAGGATCTTTGCAGATGTACTTAAGTTAAGGATCTTGAGATGATGTCATCCTGGATTAGCTGGGTGGGCCCTAAATCTAAGAATGGAGTGAGACAGGCACCAGCAAGGAACATCTGGAGCCACCAGAAGCTGAAAAAGCTAGGAGGGGTTCTCTTCTAGAAGCTTCAGAGACAGCATGGCTCTGCAGAAATCTTGGCATCAGATTCTGACCTTCATAACTGTGAGAGAATAGGTTTCTGTTGTGAAGTCACCAGGTTTGTGATCATTTGTTATGACAGTCACTGCATAGGAATGCAGTGTCTATATATATTATCTTTACCATCATCTTCAGGCTAAATGGCCTGAAGCCTAAATAGTTAGACTGGGAATGCCATTCAACAATACCAATCTTTTAAATAATTCATCAACTGTATTTGTGGATGTACATATGATTTGGGGGAGGACATTGGGTGCTATTGGCCACCTGCATGAGCTGCACTGGGCAAATACGCATAGCAAGGGGTGGTCTCTTGCTGCTTCCAGGATGAAGAGAAGGATACGTGGTCATCTGGCCCTAGGGGGGACATGGACACCCACCAGACTTGCCTACAAATTAAAAAAAGGACACTTTAATTACAGCATGGTTTATATAGAAAAAAAATGAGAAACCCCCCCACGTTTCTATAAATAAATAGTTATATAAACTATACACCATTCTTACTTTAGAAATCCTATGCAGGGATGCCTGGGTGGTTCAGTCAGTTAAGGGTCCGACTCGTGGTTTTGGCTGAGGTCATGATCTCAGGGTCATGAGATCGACTCCTGAGTCAGGCTCTACACTGGGTGTGGAATCTGCTTAAGATTCTCTCTCTCGGGTGCCTGGGTGGCTCAGTCGTTTAACGGTCTGCCTTCAGCTCAGATCATGATCCCAGGGTCCTGGGATGAAGCCCTGCATCAGGCTCCTTGCTCTGCTGGGAGCCTGCTTCTCCCTCTCCATCTGCCCCTGCTTGTGTTCTCTCTCTCACTGTCTCTCTCTCTGTCAAATAAATAAATAAAATCTTTAAAATAAATAAATAAATCTTTGAAAAAAAATCCTATGCAAAAGTCTGTATTTCTAGTAGATGAGAATAGTATATTAGAATAGCTTATCTAGAATATTAGTATAGTATATTAGAACTACACTCTATTTCTTTTTTTTTTTAAAGATGTTTTTTATTTTTTTATTTATTTGACAGAGATAGAGACAGCCAGCGAGAGAGGGAACACAAGCAGGGGGAGTGGGAGAGGAAGAAGCAGGCTCATAGCGGAAGAGCCTGATGTGGGGCTCGAACCCATAACGCCAGGATCACGCCCTGAGCCGAAGGCAGACGCTTAACTGCTGTGCCACCCAGGCACCCCAGAACTACACTCTATTTCTAAATGTACTCTTACATGCATGTAATTCCCTTGAAAAAGGTCTGTAAGGATACATGCTCAGCTGAGAGCATCTGAAACCCTTGGTGGGGGGAGACAGATGGAGTGGAGTTCAAGAGCCATTTTTACTTCATCTGTTTGTTTGAATCTTTTTACAATGATTCAAGGCATTTAAAAAGTTCTTTTATTTCAACAACAACAACAACAACAAAGATGAAAAGGAATGCACCCAGCTGAGAGCATGATGTTGTGATTGCTTGCGGCCTGCAGTGTGAGTGGGGTGGGAGGTGGGCTTTGCGGCTGTGGGCTCACGCATCCTGCTGCTACAGCAAGTTCTTCTCTGGTTCCTCGTCATTCCGATGGGGCCTTGATGTGAACGCTGTGAACAGACAGAGTCCTAGCACCTAGTGTTCTGGACAGAGAAGGCTGTTCTTGCAAGCCAGTGGGGCACCTGCCCTTCATCTTCGCTCTCCCTCTTGCAGGCAGCCTGGGGAGGTGTTCCTGCAGCAGCCAGGAGCCCATGCCTGCAGTGACATTCCTCCACCCTGTTTATGAAGAACAGCCAGTAACAGTCCCATCCCAGCCCACTCCACTTCTGAGGCCACCCAGGTATGTTTAGAGTGGAAGCATCTCATCCAACCATATGGCATCAGGTGTGGACCCCGGGGACCACAGTAGAGGTCCTCAGAGAGAATGGACACCACTGGGCATGGGTGGCCCTTCTCAGCTCCCTCCATCCCATTGGGGCCCCAGGCCCCAGGAATCGAGGCAGCTCTTCACCTCTCCACCAGATGCGGGCCTGAGGGCTCAGGTGGTCCGAGAATCACAGGACACCTGGACCACAGAGTGCTGCTGGGAAGGCGGAAAAGACTCAGGCTCTCACTGGGGGAGAATTCTAAAATCGTGCATTTACTAATATAAATTATTTATTATATTTTGGCACAAAGGATAAAATGAGCTGGGAATACAGCAAACTGACTCCTTAGGACTCCTCCAGTGAACAGAAAAGTCTCATTTGTAACCAATGTCCGTTGCTGATAAGCCAAATGATACAATACTGAAAAAGATCACATTTTTCTCAGAAAATCCTCCAGCTCTTTCCCCCACTCCTTACTTCTGTGCATTGGTACTTTTCTGAACAACTGTTTTATGTCTGGAATAAAAGAATCAAGCCAGAACTGTCACAGCCTAAGGAGACATGACCAGTACATGTAATGTGGTATCTTGGATTGGGATGCTGGAACAGAAGAACTTTAGGTAACAACCAAGGAAATCTGAATAAACTACGGACTTCAGTTAATAATAATGTATCAATATAGGTTCTTTAATGGTACCAAGTGTATCATATTAATGTAAAATGTTAACAATGAGGGAAACTGCGTGGGGGTGTATGGAAACGCTGTATGGTCTTTGTAACTTTTCTGCAAATCTTAATCTATTCTAAATATTTAATTAACTTTTTAATTAAAAAATCAGGCCTGGCCCCCTGGGTGGCTCAGTCTGTTAAGCCTCTGCCTTTGGCTCAGGTAATGTTCTCAGGGTCCTGGGATCCAGCCCCGCCTTGGGCTCCCTGCACAGCAGGGAGTCTGCTTCTCCCTCTTCCTCTACCCCTCCTCCCTGCTCCTGCTCTCTTTCTCTCTCTCTCTCTTTCTCTCAAAAATAAATAAATAAAAAAATATTTTTTTTAATAAATCAGGCCTGCCCTGGTTTAATGGATGCCCACACCAAATGAAGATTGCTGGTGGTAGTGGGGGGAGGTGAGTAGAATTGGAAATTCAGGGGATTTATGGTGAGTTTATCTGAAGTAAGGTTTGAGTGCTTTGCCCTAAACATTCTTTCTCCTTTGTTGTAGTTGACTCCTATCAACAGTGTGAAATATTATTCCCAATTTACAGATGGAGAAACCAAGCTCAGAGAGGTTACGTGGTTTCCCACCATCAGCCCCAGTTTGTGCTTCGTCTGCTCCTGTAGTGTGGATAATTTCCCAAATTTGCTGTGTCGCTTCATGTGTCAGTGTCTGCCAAGCACTAAGGCCCTCTTCTTCTCTGCCTGGTGAATGGTCCAGCCCTTTCCATCCTTTTAAAACTTCCTCAGGTGGGGGCGGATGAGTGGCTCGGTCGGTTGGACATCCAACTCTTGATTTTGGCTCAGATCGTGATCTCTGGGTCATGGGATCCAGTCTGCTTGTCCCTCTCCCTTGGCTCCTCCCCCCTACTCAATAAACAAACAAATAAATAAATAAATAAATAAATAAATAAATAAATAAAATCTTAAAAAAATAAACACAACTTTCTCAGGTTTCACCTCCTCTGAGAAGTCATCCTTGATGTTCCCACGTAATTAATCATCCCATACTCTATGCTCCTTCTAAACTGCCCCCCACACCAAAATGAATTATTTCCTCGAAATTATCTGCCCCTGTGCTGGACTGTGAGCAACCTGAGGGCAGGGGCTGTGTCATTTTCATCTTCAAATCTATACTGTCTGGCCCGGTCCCTGGCCAGCAATGGCTGGGCGGTCTGTAGCTGTTGAACTGAGTGAAGCTAGTATGAAAGCATTATTAGTTTGCTCAGGCTGCCTTAACAAATTACTACAGACTTGGGGGGCTCAAACAACAGAAATTTATTTTCTCATAGCTCTGGAGGCTGGAAGCCCAAGAAGAAGGTGGCAGCCAGGTTGGTTTCTTCTGAAGCTTCTCTCTCCTGGCCTGCAGATGGTTATCTTCTGCCTGGATGCTCGCATGGCCTTCTCTCTGTACACGTCTGTGTTCTAATCTCCTCTTCTTATCAAGACACTAGTCCTATCAAATTAGAGCCATCCCCATGACCTTCCTACACTTCAGTTACCTCTTTGAAGACCCTATCTTCAAATGCAGTTGTATTCTGAGGTACTGGGGGTTAGGATTTCAATGCAGGAATTTGGATGGGACACACTCAGACCATAACTAAACCAGAGCAGGCTGTGCGGTTGGAGGTGGTGGGGAAGGACCTCGAGTGTCCACCATTTAAAAGACTCAGGTGAAACACGGGCAAAGGCCTGAACATAGCTCAGCTGGGGTCCCGAGGGCATTGCTGCTATTCAAGGACGAAGGATGCAAGAGGGGCTTGTATTAGGAAAACCATCTGAGGTTGTGAGCTGAAGGAGCTATGGAGAGCCTTGTTTTTATTTATCACCACTAACAATTGCTCCAGCCAGAAGAGGGATCCTGGAAGCCTCCAGTCTGCACAGTGCTTTCTGGCCTTGACCCCCTGGCTATTGTGCTCACAGTCTCCCTCTCTTGCTCCTCTTTCTCTCGCACTGTTACTTTCGCCTGGTCCAGCCCACACAGCATGCAACATCTTCAAGGCCTCACGCTCTGGGGCAGGGGGAGGCCCCGGAATGGAATTTCAGACTAAACTTGCATTGGCAAGCTACCTTCTCAAGGGCAAGGAGATGTCTCAGGCAGCAGCTGCAGCCGCCCAGGGAGAGCCAGAAGGCTCTACTTGCTTGTTGTGCGTTGAAGGGGATGGTCCTGACAAACAGCCCTGTCTGAGGAAGGGTCTGAGAGCCCCTATCCTGAGGATCTGATCGTCTAGGACCCTGGGAATGCACAAGGACGTTTGCAGGACCAGGCGCAGCTGGCAACATTTTGCAACTCCTGGTTTTGTGCTATTAACATTGCCACTTTGGAAATAAGGGATTGTTTTGTCAGGTGGTGGCCATTTATAGAGCACGTGGCAAATCCCATCTGGTTGGTGTTTAATAAGCTAGAGTTGCCTCACAGACATCCCTCCATTTGGTCTGCACCGTAAAGTGTGGGACAGATTTGACTGTCCATACCCCCATCTGCGGGTGAAGACACCGAGGCTTAGCAAGGTGGAATGACTTGGGCAGGGTTGCTCCGTTGTTAGGTGGCGTGTTTGCAGCTGGGAACAAGCCCTTTGGCTGCGAGGTGGTGCTCTCTGCCTGCATGGGCTCCTTTGATCCCCTCCACAACCCTGACAGGACAGTCGTCACTTTTCATTTCTCAGGTGAAGCTGATGCTTGGGGATCACGTGGGAGCTCAAGATCACGTAGGCAGTTGGTGGCGGAATTGACTAAAACTGACTCTCTGGACTTCAGATCTCATGCACTTTTCCCTCCATCACACCACCAGGCCCAGGTGGGACCCAGTCAGTTTGGGACCAAGCCCTGCCCTCAGTGTGCTTGCCGTGTGGCTGCTTGAGATGAATGGTGACCGGAAGGACGGGGAGTGCGGGTGGGAGTGTGCACACTGGCCAGGGGACTAGCCCATCCAGCCTCTGTCCCAGCTGCCATGTCTCAATGAGCTGGGGACTGTGCCGGCAGCAGCTCTTGGGCCCACAGACAGAGGAGCCCCTTGCCTTTCCCCAGCATCTGCTGCTGGGGCTGACCAGCCCTGGGAAGAGGCGTAGGTCATGGGAAAACAGAGCGTGGGCTCGGGAGTCAGACAGGTCCAAGTCCCAATCTGATGCTGCCACAGATGAGCTTCTTCACCTGGGGGCAGTGGTACATCTCACCCAGGCTCAGTTTTTCCCAATGTAAAATGAACGCATGGAGGCCTGCTTTGGGGATGAACACGGGATCATGCGTATCAATTATCCGCGTTACCCCTGATGTGTAGTAGAAGCTTAGTACATGGCAGCTGATAGTATGTTGATTAGCGTGGTGGGGGCCGAGTCCCTGATGTGCAGTCCTGAGAAAACGTTTTGGTGCCTGTGGCTCAGAATGAGCTCTCGGGTTGATGTGTGTGCCTATCTGCACACCTGTCCTCTCTCCAAAGGCTGTGCCCTGGTTACTAGCTGTGGGATCTCGGGCGTGTTACTCACTTCTCCGTCTCCTTTCCCTCGTCTGCAAGATGGGAATGATGAAAGTATCTGCCCCACAAAGTTGTGACAATCGAACGAGACCACGCATGTAGAGACGCAACACAGAACAAGATTCCAGTAGACATGTGAACGATTGTGATCCTCATTATTGTTCAAGGTGCTAACTCAGCAGTCTGTCCCCGGCTCACGCCTAGAGGACTGGGGGCCTTGTCTCAGTTCGGCAGGGAGAGTGCCACCATTGATGGGTGATGTGTGCTAAAAGTGGGTGAGGAGCATGAAATCCCCGAGTTTTCCTTTCCTGACGGAGGTGATCTGCAAGATCCCATTAGTCTAAAATGTGGCTCTTCCCTACACTGGGTCTCAGTTGTCCTCTCTATCAGTGAGGGAGTTGAGCTGGCTGACCTCTGAATTCCTTTTTAGTTCCATCATTGTAGGACCCCAGTGACTCTGTGCTTTGGCTGAGCCAAACATTACCCCAAATGCTCCTCTACTAAAAGTTGGCCGCAGCCGGGAACAGGAAGGAAACCAGCTCCTGCCTGGCTCCTGCTTCTCGGGGTCCTCTGGGAAGCAGCCCCACAACTCAGCAGGCCGCTCCTGAGTGTCAGCAGACAGCCTTCCAGCCTGCACACACAAGCCTGGAGGGAGCCCTAACCCCCCCATCCGGGGTCTCAGCCCAGCGGTGAGCGGCAGGTGAGACTCCCAGTGGTGCTTTCCACCTCAGACGCAGTGAGGGTCTGGTGGAACGTTGTCCGTATCAGGGCGTGCTGTTCAGTCTACTGGTGCGTCCATGAAACATGGGGCTCAGAGCTGTTCAGACCTAAGGAGCAATGGACCTTGACCGCCAAAAGGGCCTGTGAACAGGCTTTCGTCATCTTCCCAGAGGAGAGAAACATGGAAAATGAAGCGTGGTCTAGAGAGGAGAATTAACATCTGCTGAGCTTCTACTCTGTCGGCACTATGCGGTTTCTCAGAAATACAAAGAGGAAGAAGACAAGGAGTCTACTGTCTAGGAGACAGACAAGTTGCTTATTTTTTAGATTTTTTTTTTATGTCTGTTTCCTCCAACTCGAATATTTGCTGCAGGAGAGCAGTGATTTCCTGCATCCTGTTCACCAAAGTATTCCCTGAACCTGGCAGTGAGCCTTGCATGTGGCAGGCGTTCAATAGATATTGATGAACTTAATGGAACAATGACAATATTGCAGAGTAAGAAGGACAGTGTGATCGAGGTTCTGGGGCAGTAGTGGAGAAGGTAAAAGTGAGAGAGGTGGTAATTGGACTTTGAAGGGTTCATCAGGGAGTAAAGGTAACAACAAAGGTTTTTGGTTTTTTTCCCTTTTTTGTTAGATTTCATGATAAACTTTCTATTGATGATACTTATGAGACCCTTGAAGTTATGATAGGAGGTAAAGGTATGAGCCACAGAGAAATTAGAATAATGGGGGAAGGGATATTAATTGCGTGTCTTGGATGTGCCCAGTGCTATGCTAGACTCTAAATGCCTGATACCTTACTTATTCCTTCTAACCCTCCCATGAGATAGGCATTTGACAAATGGTAGTGCAGGCTCGGAGGGCTCTAGTAACTTGTTCTGGGTCTCAGACCTGACTAGGGCTGGAGGCTGGATTAGACCTAGGGCTTTGCACCTCCCAAACTCCTGTTCTTTCCTGGGAAGGCTGGCCCTCCTTCAAGGCAGAGGACCTGGTCATCTTAACCATGGAGTGAATATATTAAATGCCCCTCCAGAATTAGAGACTTGTCTTAAGGCTCTAAGGCCCCAAGGCCAGATCTGGAAAATAAGCTCTAATAAGGCTTTTTCATTTAAAAACATGTTTGTGAGCCTGTGGCCTTTCTGCTCTGATTTCTCCCAGTCCGTTCCTTTCCCCCTACTGTCCTCCCATCCGTGTAAGGGCTCAGAAACACTCAGAAGCTCAAAGAGGAGGCTGGAGAAGCTCCATTCATCAAGACCTTGAAAGGCCCCAGTGCAAGTTTGGGGGGGCAGGAGAGAGGGTCAGGGGAGCCTACTTGTTCCACAAGGGAATCACAGCCTGGAGGTCCCTAGCCCCATTTCCCTGGAGGGGAGGGTCCAAAGTGTGGGGGTGGAAAGGGAGAGAGGGGCAGAGAAGGAGGGAAGATAAGCTGGTGGTCATTTGTCTTTTTAATTGGCTCAAATGCTGGGAGGAGAGCTGCGTTGTTATCCTGGCTCTGGGGCTGGACCGGGTCCAAGCGCCAGGCTTTGGGTCGGCGCAGTGGGGAGCTGTAGAGAGAGGCCCCGGTCTGCCCTTCACCCGGGAGGGGCCCCTCGGGGAGGACGGCTCAGGAGACAGGGTGGGAGGCAGCAACACGTGGCTAGAGGCGGCTTTCACTTCTCCGGCATTTCAGAAATTTAAAACAGTAATTCAGGGACTGAAATAGACATATTTTAAAGAATCTGTGGCATCCGAAGGCCCCTCCTAATTCATTCCTCTGCCTGTGGATGGAGCCTGTCAACCAGCGAGGCCTAGACGTGTCTCCAGGGAGAGAGAGTTTGGGAGCGGTTTGGGACTTAAAGCTTTTCATTCCCAGCGCTGTGACACTGTTACAGTACCCAGGATAATAATAGTTCTCCCCTATTTGCCAGCTGACTTATACCTGCCATGCCCTGTTACATTTAGTTTCCCATCCCGGTCTCTGCCACAATCTGGTGAGGAAGGCGGGGCAGGTATAGCTGTCCTGTTTCCCGTGTCATGATGGAGGGACTAGAGCTCTGAGTGGCTAGGTGACATATACAAGGACACCCAGCATTGCAGCTGGGACTCAAATACAGGTCTTCTAATTCTGCACCTGTGGGCTGGCTCCTC
The DNA here is from genome assembly GCF_002007445.2 of Ailuropoda melanoleuca. Lineage (NCBI taxonomy): Eukaryota > Metazoa > Chordata > Mammalia > Carnivora > Ursidae > Ailuropoda > Ailuropoda melanoleuca. The sequence goes on along the minus strand of NC_048222.1, from coordinate 82,356,199 downwards.
AAGGCTGTCCCCCCCCCCCCTCAAGAGGAGCTACATAGGTGGAGGCCTAGTGTGGTGGTTGGTACGGCTTCTAGGGACAGATGGCTCAGTTCAAGTTTCTGCTTGGAGCACGTCTCAGCCTGTCAGGCACTGTGGCTGAAGGAAGGATGCCCTCCCCCCCCCCCCAGTGCAAGGAGGGAAGGCTCCCAGGAACATGATGGGTCTAGAGAGGGAGGCGCATGGGCAGGGAGGGGAGGGGAAGATGATGTGGTTCTAGTCAGTATCCAGGGATTCAGGAAGCCAAGAAAGCAGCTTTATCTGGGCCTGAGTGGGTGTTTGTGGGCAAGGGCCCTCAGGAGGGTGAAGCCTGCCTGTGAGACCGGGTCCTTCAAGATCTCCCTTCAAGGAGATTCTAGCCCATCTCTGGCTAACGCATAGATCCATTGTCTCAAGACATTTAGACCCAGAGCCCCCAGTTTGAATTTCTGAATCCAAAGCAAAGAAGACACTTTGACTTTCACAAGGGCTCCCATACCCTCATCAAAATGTAGCTGACCTTCATTCAGAATCCTCCAACTGGTGAGCCGGCAGCTTCTGGCCCAAGGGGAGGCCCTACACCTTTGCCGTCCGGTCCCAGGCTTGGTTGGTCTGCTGTCACCGGAATGAATCTCCGCCTGACTTCTGTCCCCTTACTGGTCAGCTGGCTTCCTGCTGCTGTCCCTCATCCTCCAGAGCATGGGCCCAGGGAGAGGGGGAGGCAGCTGTCAGCTCAGGACGGGGGAGAGTATGACCCAAGAGAGTGGCCTGGCTCAAGAGAGGGGAAACGAATGCCTTCTGCTCCCCGGCTTCTGGAAGATGGAAGAAGAGGGAGTGAGAAGTGGAAGGAAGCCGATGGCGGGATGGTGCACTCTAGCCTCTTCTTGCCCATGTGGCTCCTAGAGGCGCCGGGGACTTAGGGTGAGCGGGACGGGGGTGGACTAGGGGCCTTTGCTCTGCCTCTTGTGCTGCTGTGGGAGGGACCGCCTCTCAGGGTGACCCACCAAGGAGCCCGGGAGGGGGGGTGGGGGGGAAGGCACGGCAGAGAAAAGCCTCTGCTGGCCGGAACGCTTAGCTGTGGACAGGCTCTGGGTTAGTCCTGTGCGCTCTGGAGAGGGCACAGATGAGGGTGCTAGCTGAGAGCCCCGCAAGGTGGGTGAGCCTCCATGGAGATGGCTGGGCCAAGGCTTACGGGTCATTCGGGCAGCACTGAATAGAGTCAGACTCCCAGCCAGGGCAGAAGTGGGGCCACGCCAACCCTGACCAAGCCCAAGAAGGGATCGTCCGAACCATGAGAGACTGTAAACTCTGGGAAACAAACTGAGGGCTTCAGAGGGGAGGGGGGGGGATTGGGATAGGCCGGTGATGGGTATCAAGGAGGGCACATATTGCATGGTGCACTGGGTGTTACACGCAAATAATGAATCATGGAACATCATCAAAAACTGGGGATGTACTGTATGGTGACTAATATAACAAAATAAAAATTATTAAAAAAAAAAAAGGGATCGTCCGTTTGTCAGCCCCAGGTCAGCTCTCCCATCCAAGGTGGGACCTGACCTGTGCAGACCGACGTGGAGACGGAGAACCTAGAGGATTTCAGCCCCCACTGCAGGGTGGAGGGCCCAGTGCTCTCCCCGGATCATAACGTGCAAGGCACCTCCCTGTGGCCCCACCTACCACCACTTCTCCTCTCCACCCAGCCCGGCTCCAGGAGCTGCCTGCATGGACTTCGGCCACCTCTGTGCCTTCAGGCTTCTGCTGGGTTTGGGTTATAAGGGAATGTTGCCCCCGTCAGACAAAGTTGTTTGAGAGTTCAATGCCAGTACCAGGGCGAGAGGGGTGCTGAGTGGACTGCATTTCTGTCCTGATTATTTATCCTCAGATCCATACCTTTGCTCCCTCTGAGCAGTCCCACACCGTTCCCATCTCCTCTGGATCTTTCTGGTTCCTGGGCTTCGGGAACACAGCCTCCTCCTCGTGCCCCCAGGCCCAGGGTGGTGTCTTCCTGCCCTGCTCACTCCGGCGGGGGGGGGGGGGCTCCCTGCCCTTTGCTAGACTTGGCAGCGATTGCATCATCTGATTAACCGATTCTTCAGTTTGAAATCCCACGGCTTTAAGCCTCAGAACAGATTTCTTTTTCCAGACTGGACCCTGACTGATGCATCTCCCAAGGGCTGTGAATGCGGACCCCATTTTACAGATGACATCAACCGAAACTGATCAAGGTCACACAACCAGCTGTGGACAAGTTGCATCTCCCGAGGGCTGTGAATGCGGACCCCATTTTACAGATGACATCAACTGACCTGATCAAGGTCACACAACCAGCTGTGGACAAGTTGGGATTTGAACCTGGATCTGGTGCATCTGCCGCCCAAGTCCTCGTCTTCACGGCCCCCAGCAATGGTGCCACCGCCACCAGCTCACACCCCGTCATTTATAAAGCACTGTAACAGAAGGTGTTCTCCTTGTTCCTCACCAGGCCTTTATGGGAGAGAATGGGCAGGGATTAGTACTGTCACACTCTACCAAGGACAAGGCTGAGGCTTAGACACACGGGACGACTCTCCCCTAGACAAATGACTGTACCCAGGAATTCCAACTCTGCTTCCGGTTCATGAACAGAGAGACACTGCACGCCTTCGCTCCACCTCCTGAATGCCATCCCCACCCGCTTCCAATCTCCAAATGAGCCTAACTTTTAAAAGAAATTGTGGTAAAACGTACACAACCTAAAATGTACCATTTTGTCTCTTCTTGAGTGTACAATGAAGTGACAGTAAGCACATCCACAGTGTCGTACACTCATCGCCACCATCCGTCTCCAGAACAATCCTATCTTCCCAACATGAAACTCTGCCCCCATTAAATGCGAACTCCCCTCTCTGACTCCCCCAGCCCCTGGCAACCCCGTCCCACTTTCCCTCTCTACGGATTCAATTACTAGGAGGGAATTATGCAGTGTTTGTTCTTTTGTGCCTGGCTTCTTTTACTTCTCCAGCATCCTCAAGGTTCATCCATGTTATAGTGAAGGTCAGAATTTCCTTCCTTTTGAGGGCTGAATAATGTTCCATTGTATGGATAGACTGCATTTTGTTCTCCATTTACCTATGCCTGGCAACTTGGGTTGTTTTCACTTTCCCAGATCTACCTACCTTTCAAGGCCCAGCTCAGACGTCTCCTCTTCTATCAACCCCACACCGCACGTAGTTGCTGAATGTGCCCGGGACTGGAGGATGAGAGCCTAGGAACTTGCACTGGGGAGGCAGGACCTTGCCCACCCCACATCCCCAGGTGGCCCCAAACAGGCTAGACTGCAAAGGTCTACCTGTTGCTCAAAGCCTCTGCCAAACTGGGGCTTCGTATTGTATTCATGGCACTGAAAGTCATTTGTTGGAAGTAATGGAATGAATCAGACAGATAAGAGTAGCCTTTTCTCCCAAGAAGGAAATGTCTGTCTCGAGTCCAAGGCAGATATTTTACTGGGTTGGAAGCTACTGGAGGGTGGGGCTGGACCTCTTGCCCCCTCATGGGTCCCCGCCTCAGCCCTCAGAGCCTGAGGGAGTGAGGAAGACTGGGTTTGCCTCTCCTGCTTGCTCCTGCTGGTTGAAGGTGGGAAAATGGTAAAACTGACTTATTCTTTAGCAGGTGTCCATAATTCATTATCTCAGACCCCCTCCATCCAATCCTGAACAAGGCAGGAGGGGTTGGGGCCCTGGGAATGAGGCACCAACATGGAGAAAGGGAGGAAAAAGGCAGAGCAGAGAAAGAAAAAGGGGGTAAGAACAAAGGCTAAAAGTATCTGGAACTGTGAGATGCTTTCTGAGATTTAGAAGGATTGCTCTAGACACTTAAGAATTTTTTGTTTGTTTTTATAAAATAAATGTAAGAAATCACCTTGGCTTTTGATGACACATCACCAACCCTCTTCCTATGTTGAGTCTCCTGAAATTTTTTTCTTCTCATATCCCAGAGTGAAGGGAAGAAAACAGAATGCCGTGCCCCCTGGGGGCCGAGAGGCTCTGGGGTCCCCAGGGAGACAGCGTGTGATCTGTCAGCCTCACTGGAGCATTGTGCCGTCTTCCAGCAGGTGGCGGTAATGAGTCTGGGAGAAAGATGCCATTTTCTAACTCACATAAAAGCCCTTTATGGGTTGGTGGGTGGCCTGGGGTGGGTGAAGGGCAGGACTTAGACATTGCCTGATTTTCCTTCGCCATTTGACAGATGTGGAGTATGACCTGCCAGTGGGTTAGAGATTACTCCACACAGGATCTGTGGAGGTAGGTCACCCTCTTTCTACTCAGCCCCAGAGACAAGGAGGAAGACCAAGGAGTAGATGGCAAGGGAAAGCAAATTTTGGTCCAACACAGGAAGAGCTTTACAGTAATCAAAGGTGTCAACAATTTGTGGAAGTGAAGTACCCATCAACAGAGGTATTCGAGCTTAGCCAGATGATTCTTTCTTAGTGATATTGTAGAAAATCCTCAAACTTAAGATGAGGTTGGGTCAGACGGTCTTTCAGGATCCCTTCCAACCCAGGAAGCCCACAGTTATTTCATTAAGAGGAAAATGATGGCAAAGTCTTGAGTTTATTGAGGAAAGGAATATGCCTTATTTGTCATTGACTCACTGTCCCTAGAACATATAGGCACATATGATAAATATGTCAGTAGATACAGTAGCCTTATTCAACAAATGAGGGTTAGAGAATCGGGGTGGGAGCTGCTGCTTGATCAGCTGAGTAGCTTGTGAGGCTGCCAGTCACCTGGCTGATGGTTAATGAAGCCCCTTCTCATCTCCCCCTTCTCCCTTCCCACATCCCTACTGCTGATCTCCTTCCTGTCTCTCTGCTGCTTAGTTACCTTTTCTCCGTTGCCATCTTGAAACTTTGGGTGTGCCTTCAAAGAACCCCCACCCCAAACACTGGCCGGCAGCATCCACTGGACGTAAGATGATCAAGCCAACAGTCCCCAAACTCTCTTTTGCTCTTCCTCTCTCTCAGGAGATGGGGCAAAGCGGGAGTGACATGGAGGCTTCGCAACAGTTCTGGAGAACTGGCCTGAATCCAGCCGAGGACTCCAAGTGTCCTAAAAATACCAGTCCCCAGCCCCGTGTCCCATCCCAGCCCCCACGTCCAGAAATCCTGACAGTAACCATATGCCACCACCGAGTCAGTCAAAGAAACCTTGGCAAATGTCAGCCACAGTTGCTTGTAATCTTCAGGGAGGTAAGGCGGTGCCAGAAGTGATCGGTTTCTTTATCCACATCACCCAGATATAAACAATATCGGGGAATCATGACAGGGAGATCCTTCTAGGCCAGTCTCCCTACACCATTTCTCCCTGAGTGAAGTTACCCTCTAGCTCCGGGCCCTAATGGCCCCTGGGGATTGCAGCTTATTACTCTTATCTGCTGGAGGCAAAAGCACCTCAGTGAAAGACATTTTTGGTGCCCTGTTCTGGATGTCTCGGTAATCCTCTCATTTATGTATGTAGACAAGGAGATCAAAGCCCCCTGGGGATGCATAAAACATGTCAGGGCTGGGAGCTGTACATCCATTAAAGCTGACAAATGCTTTGTCCAGCTGATGGGCAGCCAGATAGCCACCCTGTGGGACAGGAGAGCCGCAAGGAGCGAAGCCAAGGATGGCAGCCTGCAGGGGTCGGACAGGGACCAGGAGACACAGGGGCTGTGAGGCAGACTGGAGCCAGGCCACACCAGGGTGAGTATAGGGGCCCAGACCACCTCCCAACCTCCACGGGCACCCTCAGTCTTCGAAGCAGCCTTATGAGAAGTGCTGTGCAGAAAAGCCCAGAGACCTTTCTATGTGGGCATTCCAGAATCAACAGGCATGGATGGAATAGGAATGGGGAATCCTGAGAGAAGAGAGGGTAGAGAAAAGAAACAAGAAAGAAAAGACAAGAAAAAAAAACCCCAAACCTTAATGTCATCGATATTCTCTTTTATACATCACAAGAGCGTGGGGATCACCTGCGTTCCCGTGTGATACTGTTGTCGCATCATGTACCCTGGCACTTCCACTGCAGGGCAGGAGCGTGCTCTCTGCAGCCCAGCCGAGGAGGAGAGCCTTCCAGGAGTTTTGCTCAAGTGAAACTCGTCAGTTTGCTTTGGCTTTCTGGGAGGTCACTCTACAAAGGCAGGAGCAGAGTGTCCCTGAGAGGGCTTGTGGTGCTTCTGGTTTCCGGGAGAACACATGCCACCGTTCAGCCTCAAATAAGGAGAGGTCTTAGGTGAGAATGTGCTTACATGCACGCGTGTGTATGTGCGTGCCTGCACGTGTGTGTATGTGCATGCATATGTGTGTGTGCATGCATGCACGTGTGCGTATGCATGTATGTGTCTGTGTGCACGAGAGAGATACAGGCAGGGACAAACAGGCAGAGATTGGCATCCTCCTACTCTCCCAGGATCAGGAGTACAGAAGACGTCATTCACAGGCTTAGGAACCTGCAGTTGGAGCTGCAGAGCTGTCCTTGTGCCTGCAAATATTATTCTGGTTTCGTAACTCGTGGGCATTCTAGGGGAGCCTCGTGGTAACTGCCCAGTCTCCTCTGGCTAACCAGACCTGGCTTCATGCTGCAAGTCTCATGTGGAAGTCCCATCTGTCAACCCATCAGGGACGCCTTCCCTTTAGGTCGGAAGGTGATCTGCCCAGGCCGTGAAGACAGCACAACCGCTCAGAGTCACTGGTTTTACAATGCTCTGGCTCAGCCCTTGGCGCCTGGCTCCCTCTGTCCGGGACAGGTCTCCTGGTGGTATTTCTAGAAAGACAAATGCAATCAGTGAGTTCTCTGTCTTCTCCATGTGAAGCAGGCAGGATCTGCTGTCCCTACTGTACCTCCATCTGTCCCCGCAGACCTTGCCTTGATCTTAAAGCTAAGGCAGTGATGGCACTGGGAGCTGCTGCTTACAGATGGCTTCATCTGGATGCTGTAACATGGTAAAAACACAGAACTCCTCCCAGTCCTCACAGACCACCAGATCTCTTAAACCCAGCGCCTAAAATGCCATAGATCTGTAATGAAAAGTAAACGCTATCGCACACTCATAATTTAAAGGAACAAAATGACCAATGTGATGAAGCAGTGTGTTTCCTTCCTCAAGTGCTAGTTCCCAAGGAGAGTGAGATGTAATCAGAAGTGGAGAGATAGACGGAGACTTGTGCATTCATCCGAGGGGCCTCCTGAGCCCCAGTGAGTGCTGTCCCATGAAGATGGATGACATCGTTCTGTTTTATAAAATTGTCCTTAGCTTCAAACCTCATATGTTTTCCTTCCATTAGTACAGACCCTTTGCTGTCTTTTCCCAGTTATGATTGGGGTCATTTAAGAAAATCTCCTTCTGTCCTAAAACAAAATGCAGAAAAGAACGAGATCAGAAATGGGGGAGGGAGCTTTCCTCTGAGATAACTGGGTAAGCACTCAGGCTGAGACGCCAGAGTTAAGAGAGGACAGAGGACGCATGTAAATGTGAGCGAGTGTCTGATCTGGAGTGTGCTAAGCTCTGGATGGAGACCCAGAGAATGTTGCAAAGAGGTGAGGGCACCGTGTACATACTTCCTTCAAAAGAGAAATGACAGGGGCGCCTGGGTGGCTCAGTCCATTAAGCATCTGCCTTCAGCTCAATCATGATCCCAGGGTCCTGGGATTGAGTCCCCCCTAGGTCTCCTTGCTCAGCGGGGAGTCTGCTTCTCCTTCTGCCTGCGGCTCCCCCTGCTTGTGTTCTCTCTCTCTCTGACAAATAAATCAATAAAATTAAAAAAAAAAACTTAAAAAAAAGAGAGAGAAACAGGAGGTGGCAGGCCTGGAGCTCTGGTCTCCTAGATTTTATTGCCAGCCACCAGATGGCAGCATAGACCAGAACAGTTTTGTTGCTTTCTCACCAACCTGTGGAGGCTAAGGCCTGGCTCAGGTCGGAACCTGCCTGGTCTCCAGCATTCATGAAGCTCCTTCATCTCACAGCGAAGGCCACCCAGTTCCCCCCTGCACCCCAATCTCCCCCAGCCCCCTAAGCTTCAAAACCAATCTTAATCTTAGTTACCAGAGTTTTAAGGAGCTCTGGTTTTCATGCTTATCTGCTGATCTTATTAACGGTATCACCAAAGCTTTTAATTTTTGTCCTTAACACCAAGTTCTCACTTGTACCCCAGTTTCTGCCACCTTCTTTTACCTCTTCACCACTACTCCCTCTTTTTAAAAAGCTTCTCTAGATTACTATTGTATCTCCGTGTCATCTCTCCTCCTTACCCTCAGGGTTGGAGTCTTGTCCCCCATCTCATGCCACAGGCCTCACACCTGGTGCCAGAACTTTCCTTGTGTCTATGTAGAAAACAGTATCCATTGTGGGCTTGTTGACTTCTGTGATAAAAACTGCTTGCATGGATGCTGCCTTTGCCCCAGATATTAGGTCTTGTCTGAAGTCTCTCCCATCCCCTGTGCTGGCATTGTCTCTTTAGCACCTGCTCTTCCTGATCTGCCCCCGTGCAGATAAACCTCTTGTGCTGGCAAAATCGTGAGGCATGACAATCACATGCTTAGAACCTCGTTGGTCTACATTGCCTTTAGGATGGAGCCCGGACTCCTTAAGATGGTAGATTCTATGATCTTTTCCCGTCTTCTCCTCCAGCTATCCCTCTCCTCATTCCTTTGCACACACCCTTTTCTCTAGTCATACAGAAACTCCTTTCTGTCTCCTGGGTAGGTTCTTTTTGCTTGTGTTTCTGAGTCCCTCAAAAGCGTTTCCTTCTTTCTAGAACATTCTTCTCTCCATATGAACCTGGTTAGTTGTTTTACAGGAAGCTTTCCCTAATTGCCTACCTGGGGTAAGTACCCTCCTGTGTGTTTCCAGCACCCTATGATTTCTCTATTCCAACTCCTATTGAATTGTTTTGTGGAATCACCCAGCCCCTGCTAAGCCAGCTGCCCATAGCATCTCCTATGCAGCATGAGTTTCTGGTGGACAGGGACTGCTCTTCTCTGTTTCTGCATTGCTGGTGCCTGGACAACAGAGTCCATCTTTATGAATGGACGCCAACTGTTTAATGAATTATGGGGTGAGTCAAAGATCTTTGAATGACACACTTAAGCATTTTCCTAAATATACTCCAAGAAATTCTATTTTCATAGAATGATAGATACTGATGGACAGAGGCTCTTGCAGAAAATTAGTTTGGAGAAATGCTATATGGCAAGGTGAAACAGACTTCTTTATTGAAGTATTTTCCACATTTTTAAATATGCTTATATGTATTACTCTCTCAGGAAGTCTCTGATTCTATAGGGCTGTAGATCACATCATCTGGGAATATCTGATATAATTCCTGTATCAATTCTCACATGAAGCATACTAATTGGAAATAAAAGTGTGATTACTGTTGTGGGAATAAGTCACCTGGCCATAGTGACATATATTCTGCCGATATGTTTAATTAACCATGTATCCACTACATATACTGTCTACTTATAATACCAGTTATTCATAAGATCTATGGAAAAGTGATTAAACTTCAAATAAGGCAACAAAATATTAGGGGATCAGGCCATCTCAGCATTTGCTTTTATTTTCAACCAAGCCATTCCCTCAGTCAGGGACCCTCTTCCTTCTTTTTTGCAGATAGAATTCATTTGCTTAATTTATGAGTTTTGACATTATTTGTTCATATTTTCCCGCAGTGCCCTTTTGCTGCACAATTATTTTTCTGGGCTTTCAATGAGTCTCTGCAGTCATTAATTTTCCTCCCTTTGACTCCTGGAAACACACACGCTCATCAGAGAGAGACTCCAAAATGGCAGCTCGCATTAGCCATCTTCATGTGGCCTCACTGACTCTGAGAATTCCATGACTCGGAAAGAGGACTTCCTGAGGGCACACAATCCATCTCCAGCCTCAGGGGAGACTTCATCAATCCTCATAATATTTTGTCTGGGCTGATAGTACTTAAAGGTGGCTGAGTCCTATTCTTACCCACTCTCCCTCTTTAGCCGAGTGTGGCACTCCCCACCTGTTTCTTCCAGCTGGCTCTCCCATCTCTCAGGGGAAAAGAATTGGGTGGGTGGGTGTGGGAGGTTTAAATCCGAGCAGACTAAAATGTGGAAGAATGCCCCATCAATCAAAGAGCATTTGAAACGTGACCCTAGGGATTAGCAAGACCTCTTCCTTGGAGGCCTTGGAGAACATAAATGTTGATTGCCTGAAACGTTTCTTCCTAGAGGAAGGAGCATGAACAAATGACTTCTGATGGTCCTTTCCACATGGGTCATCAAAACCAAGGCGGCTGACTGCTGCTCTCTTGACGAGGATGGGAAGAGAAGATGGTAAGTGGAGTGGGAGGTAGGAATGAGGGCACATGGGGTTTCCATTATGGCATTCACTCATTCATTGATTCACTATTTGCTGAGGGCCTGCCATGTGCCAGGCACTGCTTAAGGCCCATTGAGCAATGTGGCTAGCTCACTCCAAACATCTGGAAAGATGCTCCAAATTCTGAAACAAAGGTAACTTGTCCAACAAAACTTTTTAGGGCTACTACTTACCAAGTTAGGTGCCAACTTTAATTTTCTTTAGTTTTTTTTATTGTGGCAAAATTTATGTAACATAAAATATGCTCTTTTAACCATTGTTAAGTGCACAGTTCGGTGGCATTAACATTGCTGTACAACCATCAGCACCATCCATCTCCAGAGCTCTTCACCATCCCAAACCAAAACTCTGACCCCATTAAATAATAACTCCCTATCCACCCCCTCCCCAGCCCCTGGAAATCACTGTATACTTTCTGTCTCTATGAGTTTGACTACTACAGGTGGAATTATGCATCATTTGTCCTTTTGTGACTCACTTCTTTCACTTAAGATAATGTTAGGATGTCATGCCTCAAAGGTTCAGCCTTATTCCAGAAGAACCGAGGGGCAGGAAATAGAAGGCAAGGGACTCCAAGGCAGATTCTGAACTCCTCTGAGGTAGGTCTTGCAAGATCAGAGGAAGAGGTGGCCCAAAGAAGGAAACAGGAAGTAGGACATGAAATTACCTTGGGGGTCCCCATCTCCCCTCAAGGTGGGTGAGGCCAGATGGGCACAGTAAAGAGTAGGAGCCCACAGACAGGTGGGAGACCACCCTTAGAGACCACTGAATATCACGTCTCACCTGGCTCCAGCATTCTTATGCACTACCATCCACAAACCTACTAGACTAGCCATTGTGAGCACTGGAAACTCAGTCCTGATTTTTAGTTGGGGATTTTCCAGACCTCTTGTTTCCTCATCCTCGGGTCTTTTGCCACCTCTTTGCTACTTATAAGACATGTGTCTCTTGGCACCTCTTTGCTGCTTACTCTAAGACATATGCGGAGGAAAAGACATGAGAGGAACTGTAAATCATTTCACAGAGATTCTTATGAATGGTTCTTTTTCCTTTTTTTTTTTAAAGATATTTATTTATTTATTTATTTGACAGAGAGAGAGCCAGTGAGAGAGGGAATACAAGCAGGGGGAGTGGGAGAGGAAGAAGCAGGCTCCCAGCAGAGCAGGGAGCCCTATGAGGGGCTTGATCCCAGGACTCTGGGATCACATCCTGAGCCCAAGGCAGACCCTTAACGACTGAGCCACCTGGGTGCCCCACTTATGAATGGTTCTGGACCAAGGTGAAGCGATTGAAATCAAGGCAATGGAATTAAGGATCTGAAGATTTTGATTTATTAATCAATCACCAGGCAATTATTTCCTGACTCTCCACCCTCTCAAATAAGAGGAGTCTGAGTCAAAGAACCTGGGATCCTGGGTCTGTTACAGGAGAAGTTCTGAGGCAGGTGATAGGGCCAACGCAGCATGAAGAACCCTGGGAAAGCAGGCTAGGTGATGGGGAGAGAGGAGAAGACAAAGCCTGGAGAAAGTCCTTGAGCCACTGGGACCCAGAACAAACATGCTGGAGGGAAGCAGGCATAAAGAGTTTCAAATATATTCATTTAACAAGTATTTGCTGAAAACTTACTATATAGCAAGCCCCGTTCTAGGGAACAAAACCAGCTGCTCTCATGGATCTTCCATTCATGTAGTCTGCAAATGTTTAGAAAATGTGTGGTGATTTCTCAAAGCCAAGATGGGTTCCCTCAGACCTAATAGGTCAGAATCTTTCCCTTCCTCCCTCCTTTTCTTTCTTCTCTTCCATGTATGAATTAATTGTAAACTAATCAATTGTGGGGTCGTTTTGTAGGTAGAGAAGGGGAATGTGGCAGTCATTGATTTTTCTCCTTGACATCATTGATTTCTTGTGGGAATGGGAGGGAGAGGCTAGGAGTCAAGGAGACACTGTCCTTGGGGAAGGATGCCCAGCAGGGGCTGTAGGTTGAGCCTCTTTGTTGCTGCCATGACGCTGATCTGAGTCACCTGGGGCCCGGCTGACACCAGAGCTCAGAAGTCCACAGCATCATTCAGAAGAAAACTGAAGCAGCCTTCAGGCATGCAGCAGAGAGATGGTGAATGCTTGTGTGGGGTCACTCCCCACCTGGGAAGTGACTCTGAAAGACTGCTCAATGTTGGTAGTTTAAAAGGAAACAGGGCAGGATTACACAGGGAGCCAAAAAGAATGGCTCCAATTTTCAGAATGACAAGAAGCTGGAAGATGTCCATAGAGCAGAGGCTCAATCCACGGGACGAAGATAGGAAGAGTATTTAGAAGAATGGTAGAAAGAATAGCAAGAATTCTGATGTCAGAAAGGCCCATGTTGTGGTCTAATCTCAGCTGATTGTTGGTCTAATTAGTCCTCAGTTTTCTCATCTATAAAATGGGGATAAGAATATGCCCCACTGCAAAAGGGAAGCATTAGGTAATAGCACCCACCTTCAAGGGTGTAGTAAGCACTCAGTGGCAGCCATCATTGGTTTTGTGGTCACGATTATAATTAAGTCATCTTTCTCTGGTGGGCAGGGTCATGCCTGGCTGTGTGTGTGTGTGTGCCCCTTAGCACAGCCCAATGCCCAGCATGTGCTGCACATGGGAAGACTGGAAAGGGAAGTCAGGGCATCTGAGTCTTGCCGATGGCAGGAGGAGGATTAATAAGCCAAGCTTGTGCAGGGTCTAGCACTCAGGATGTGGTCCACACACATTGAATTAGGAGTGCCAGTGATGGAGCCTTCATTCCACTCCAGGACAGCGCGGCCCCGATCCTTGGATAGGCCACCTCACCCCTTCTATGGACCAGAGAAGGGAGGAGGCCCGAAGATCAGGCTGGGGTGAGTCCCATCCCAGGCTAAGTTGGGGAGATGCTTAGCACTTGAACCTATGAAAACAATGTAAATAACTAGCAGGAACTTTAAATTTATGAAGCTTTTTCTCGTACCTTATCTCATTTGTGTGGGATCGGTGGTGCAGACATTGTCGTTATGCTCCACTTTGAGACCAGGACAGTGAGCCTGCAGGCTGAGGGCCGGCTTCAAGTCCACATGACTCATAATTGCAGAGCCTACCTGAGCCAGTGGACCACTAGCTACGTAGCCTTTATAAAGTAGAGAAATGTGGCTGGGCTAGGCCAGCTCTGCAGGGGCCTCTCAGCTCCAAAGTTCTTTAATTCCATCATGTTTTCTTCACTGAGAGATGCCACAGACCAGGCTGCCTCTGTGGTCCATCCCAGGCACCCTTCTATCTTGGGAAAGGACCTTTGGAAAGGGCAGAATCCCTTGCAGGAAGATACTGACTGGTACTGACTGCTTCTCTGTGCCAGGCACCACACAATCCAGTGCTCACAATCATTCCAGGCTAAGTACAGAGGGTGTATTATTCCTCATTTGTAGAGGAGGAGACTAACGTTCACAGTGCCCCTTAGAATTCAAAGGAGTATAAGGGGAAATTCCAGGAGTAAGTAAATCAGAGGGGCAGTATTTTGGGAAAGGAGGCCTCAGAGAACATCCCTTAGCCCACCTTGGGCACACCTCGGGGATCCTGGGTCCTTGGCACAGGCCCACTTATGTGGGATGCCACCGTTCTTGGCCCGGCCCTCCTCCACCCAGGGCTTTTGGCTTCCGGCGGGAGGAGAGGTGTTTCCTGGCTCCTCCAGATTTGCTGCGGGTGCTGCCGGTGCAACTCAGTGTTTACACCGCTGTCTCTGAGATGAGAGCCTCAAGCCTCCCGCACGGTCCCCCAGCAGCAGGGAGCAGGGAGGGATCGAAGATGCCTGACCAGCTGCTGGCCCCACTCTGACCCCCATGACCCCAGAGTTATCACAGGGAGACAGTCCTGCGGTGGGCCCAGGACCACCAACGATGCGGCCAAGACAAGGGCAGTGATGGAGCAAAGGGGGAAGCTAGGGGGGGATCCCTCAGGCCCATGGACCCAGTCCTGGCTCCTCATGAGTGCTTAATAAATGCCCACTGCTGTAATGCACGCTAACCCAGATGCTGGCTACCATCTACTGAGCACTTGACAAACATTTCTCCACTTATCTTCTCAACAGCCCTTGAGGTAGTTGATTACCTTTATTAGCCAGATTCTGCAGACGGGGGAACAGGCATGCAGCAGAGAGACGGTGAATGCTTGTGTGTGGTCACTCCCCACCTGGGAAGTGACAGTGCCAGGACTGTAATCCAGGTGTGTTGGCCTTCACAGTGCTCCCCTCGCTCTACTGCCCTGGACTGAAGCCCATCCAAATTCCCGCCAAGACTTTATTTGTATCAGTGTCTGGGATCAAGAATCCTTGTGGGAAACAAGGAACTCAGAGTGACAGGGGAGGTAAGGATTGAGGGTTTTCAGCATTGGTGAGTAGATTGTCCACCAGTGGTCCCACTCCAGCCCCAGTCATCATCTTAGTATGGCTGATCATACTTGCAATTAAACTCAAGGGACAAGTCATAGAATCCTTGAGCTGGGCAGAGGTCTTTCTTTCCAGCCCCTGTCTCCATCCATTTTTAAAAAAAAGATCTTCCCAAATACTATTAAGTTGAACCCCATGAGATTGCTAATATTCAATTATTTTTGACCAAAAAAATGGCAGTTTCATATGGTCCAACCTAATACTTGAGAGGGTTATATTGACCCAAAAGAATTTGCTGGAAAGCCCCTGATTGGAGCTCTGAAATCATATTTTACTCCGAGTCCTTGTTCACCCAGCTGACTGTTCTTGGCACAGGTGTTCTTCAGAGCCAATTGTGTTGTGAATAGCTGGGGGGCAGTCCTGCAAAGGGTACTGGACTGGAAGTCTAAAGCCATATTGGACAATTCACCCAACTTTTCTGAACCTCAGTATTTTTGTCTGTGCCTTCTCACAGGGTTTCTATACCATGAAACACAATGATACATGGGAAGCATCTGGCTCCATGCCAGGCGCTCAGTTGTTAAGTGTGTGTTGGGTGAATCTGAGTCACTAAGGACAACGTTCAGCTCAGGAGATGCATGCCCCAGAATGGACACTTTGGCATCAATCTCTGACACCCCCACTCCACTGCTGGAGGCCCCCAGCAGGAGCCTGGAGCCATTGCTGGCTACTGCCTGTGTCCACGCTAGCCTCTCTCCCTCCCTCTCCTTTGCTTGCTCCATCTCTTCCAGCAGCCCGCCGGGACATTGTCTTGCCAAGACCCTACAGACATGTCTACCTGCTGGTGGGGGCTCCCGGTTGAGGAGGCTGATGCTCTCTAAGACACACCCCCGGGACCTACCCATCCTTCCCTAACCACCCCCAAAGCATCCTCACACCATGACACCCCCACCCCCAATACACCCATTGTACCATGAAACTCCACCCCCAAAGCTCATCATGCCCATGACACACCCACCACTCTTTGACCTTCTTCCTGCACCCTGGGACAGGGTCCCCTTCAGCCCCCCTGGGAAATGATCGTGGCTGAATGGCGCACAGTCACTGAAAGCCCCTGGGAGAACCCAGGGAGTTGGTGATATTTCCCCACTCTGTCCCTGTAAGTCTTGATCGTCTTCCTCAAGAGCTAGGTGACACTGGATGAGGGTTTTCTCCATGCCAGTCCTGCACTCAGCATTCCCAGTAACCTCAGAAGATGGGGCTGCTACCATTTGCACTAGAGAAAACAGGCACAGAGAATCTAGGTAATTTGCCAGCAATTACTTGGGGATTAGGCCCAGGCAGAAGAGACTAGGGGAACTCTGAGCCTTTACGGCTCTGAAGGTCTAAGGGTCCCTTCTATGCTGAGGCCTGCAACAGCTCTCCCCCCTTGCAAATGGCGGCATCTCAACCTGGGAGGGAGCTGGGGTTTCATAACCAAGTGGGGATGGCGCTAGGAACAGTTGTCAAGTCTCTGAAAATCCAGGTAGCTTCTCCAAAAACCAGATATTCCTGCTCCTTAAACTCATGAAGGGATTTTGTCCAGAATTTTCCAAAACTTTTCCAAAGCTCCCCAGATCCCAGGCTCCCTGAGATGCTGCACAACAGAGTCCTTCTCCAGTTCGATTGTGCCAACTCTTTCCAGCGGGATAAAGATGAGCCAGGCTCACAGAAGCTCCGTGGTGTAAAGTTGAAGATTTTAAAATTTTGTCCTGATACATTCAGGGATATAAACTTACCTGAGGTAGACAGGCTAATGGAGTTGCCAGGGAATTGCTTTCAGAGTAGAAGATCCATGGTGAGTGCATTCTCATGCAGAGGTTTCCAGAGGTTCTTGGAAGCCTTATGCAAGTTGTTTCCTCAACTCAGAAGTATTTTCCCTGCATTCTCACTTAGTCTGGTTTGGTCAGTCCTATTTTCTCAAAGAGGGTACCAAGGAAACTTCACCTTGGCCAGTCATGATTATAAACAGAGTTGGGAGAAACCTAAAATATCATCTAACCTTTCCTCTTGACACCCATTTCCTGTGAAGTGGTCTTTTCACCCCATTCACTCCCTCAAAAAGCCAGGAGACACAAATTCTTAATTAGCTGGGCTAAATTTAATGAGAGAAGTGTGCACCTCCCCCAGTGTAGAGGGTCTCTTGCCAACTACCAAGGATAAAAAGGCAGAAAGAATGGCTGCTGGGGTGAGGGGCACCTGGCAGTTACCCAGATCTGGAACCAATGAGGTCCACTGGGACCCCCTGCTTTCTGGGCAGAAGTCCATGCAGTGGCCCAGGTCAAAATCCTGGTTCTGTCCCATGTTTGCTGGTGGCCTTGGTCGCTTAACATCTCTAAGTGCTTCCTCATCTGTGATGAGGGCATCCCAGTACCTATCTGTGACTTTGGTGTTGATTTTAAGAACAGAAAAAGCATGCTCACTGCCTAACACAGTGGCTGGCCCATAGTAGTCATACAATCCATGTTGGGTGCTATTATAGGAAGAGAGGGCTATCTGAGGAAAGTCACAGGGATGTCACAGTAGCAGAGAGAGGAGAGGCTGGTGGTAGGAAGTTATTCCCCAACCCCCACCACATTAGCAAGCTGACCTGGGCGGAGGGGTGGGGGCTCCTCACTGTCTAGCAGCGCCCGTCTACCGCGGGTGAGGCGCAGTCTCCGGACCTCCCACTGGCCCTGCTCAGGGCCTGGAAGAGAAGCCGATAAGCCACGTGATGGCACATTAAAGGCGTGGCGCAAGGCTCTGAGGCGGATGATAACCTGGTGGAGGGCGCTATCTGGAGAGGAAATAGGCTGGAACTGGGTGGGGGGCGGGTAGGTAAGGGAGGCCCAACATCAGGAGGCTGCTTATAGCCCCAGGGCCGGACCCAACCCCAGGGGTCACGTCATCCATTCTCTGCCACCAGGCACAATTGCACCGAGCAATCCATCACTGACCTCTGCCTGTCTCTTTTGTTTCTCTGAATGCATTAATGCATTCTCATACTAAAAGTCTGGAGCAATTCGGAAGGACAGAATAAAACGAGAGTGCCTTCCCTTATCCGCTCTTGTCCCATTAGCCACACCCCACCCCCAGAGGTCACGCAGGGCTCTCCTGGGTGGGTATCCCTTGGATCCCTTTGCTGCATATTTACAGACACATAAATGTGCATGTGTGATGACTATAAAATTGTGTGTGTGTGTAAAATCATGCCATATGTGTTTTCCTCCACCTTTCTCCCCTCCTTGACATGTCTTGGCTATGTTTCCATATCAGTACCTAGAGAAGTGCCCTGTTCATTTTAATGACAGAACAGTAGTTCATGAAAGAAATCTGTCCTCAAGACTTACATCTTCCCTACTACTGTGCGTTTAAGTTGTTCTCAACGTTTGCTGTTGGTGTGGTGAACATGTTGCTGTGAAGGGTATTGCACATGTATCTTTAGGAACAAGGGCATGTTTTCGGTAAAGAGAACCTAGAAGGGCAACTGCTCTATCACTGAGTATATGCATCTCCAATTTGGGGTGGTGCTGTCAAAAATGCTCCCCCAAGGCGCCTGGGTGGCATAGCGGTTAAAGCGTCCGCCTTCGGCTCAGGGCGTGATCCCGGCGTTACGGGATCGAGCCCCACATCGGGCTCCTCCACTATGAGCCTGCTTCTTCCTCTCCCACTCCCCCTGCTTGTGTTCCCTCTCTCACTGGCTGTCTCTATCTCTGTCGAATAAAGAAATAAAATCTTAAAAAAAAAATGCTCCCCCAAAAGACTTTATCAAATTACATTTCCAACAACACTTGGTGAAGGTAACTTCTCCCACACCATCCCCGATATGATTGGGTATTAGCAGTATTGCCATTTCGCCATTCTGAGGGCAAAAAATATTGCATTGGTATTTAATTTGCATTTTTCCATTTATTGCTGTGGTTGGGCACATTTTCCTACATTTATTACCTGTTTGGAGCTCTCTTTCTGTGCAGTTCCTTGTCTTATCATACGTCCACTTGTTTCAGGTTTTTGAGAATGGGAAGAGCTCCTTAGGTTTTCTTTGTCGTAATGCTTTTGATATAACTACCACAAATGTTTTCTCCAGTCTAATATTTGCTTTTAACTTGTTCACAAGGCCTTCATGAGGTTCTCCTTTGCATCTTATGTTTCTGGATGTTTAACCCACATTTCTCTGATGGAAATCTGATAAAAATATTAACAGTTACCCTTATGTTGACTGTCCATTGTGCAGAGGGCTGGAGAGGCACTGTCTCGTCCGCTCCAGGCATGGGCCTCTGACTGGTGGATGCACTTGACTGGTGAGGAATTAGCCACTCAGCTGAGCAGCACTTGAGCCTCCAAAGCCTCAACCCCTGTGATCCTTTCTTCCCAGTCTCAGCCTCCATGTTGAATGTGGCTCAAACCATCCTTGCCTGGCCCTCATGGAACATATGTTGGCTTGTATGTTACTATCTATGGGATGTGGGCAAACAGCAAAATTGCGGCTTGTCCCAATTCATTCATATATTGGACAAATACCCACTTCCCATGTCCCCCACGCTCTTTCCTGTGCCAGGAGCTGGGGACATGGTGGGTAAAGACACAGCCCAGCTCAACAGAGGGTACAGTCTGGCTAAACCATTCTTCATTTTGCTTTGTCATTTGTTCACTCACTTAACAAGTATCTGTGAATCTCCTGGGATTCAAGTGTGTTGCATCGGGATGGGTCGGGCCTACTGTTTAATGATAGGAACTAGGCAGGAGTAAGATGATGTCACCAGATATCACATGGGAGCCTTGGAAGTAAGAAAGAAACAACACAATTAAAGAATGATGCCAGGGGCACCTGGGTGGCTCAGTGGGTTAAGCATCCAACTCTTGATTTCAGCTCAGGTCATGATCTCAGGGTCCTGAGATTGAGGTCCTGAGGGCTCTGCACTCAGTGCGGAATCTGCTTGAGGATTCTCTCTCTCCCTCTCCTTCTGCCCCTCCCCTCACTCTCTTTATTAAAAAAAAAAAAAAGAATGATGCCAATGATGAGAAGCTTGAACAACTCTGTGATTTAGACTTCTTCCTGGGTGCCCTGGTTTGGTTGGTTATGTGTGCAGACATATGCACACGTGTGTGAACACTCTCATGCATGCACCCCACCCTCTTGTCCAGTCTCCTGAATGGAAGCACGTGTCCTATTTGCTCCCTGGAGAGCAGAGGGCACAGCTCAGCCCCTGTCTGTGCCAGGCCAAGTCCTGGTGGTTCATGGGAAAAAGCCATTCTGTCCAGAGCAATGAGCAGGAAGCTAATTTTAACCAAGAGATGCAGTGACCTTGGCATGAAGGAAAGATGCCCCCAGAATGTACCCTCACCCTCCCAGAAGACATCAGGCTGAGATTAGGGAACCCCCTTACCCTCTTGCCTTCCCATCTTCCCAGGCAATGCTGTCAGCTCATGGCAGCTGTCCCTCTTCACCTCATCAGTCCTCAGTAATCTGCCTTCAGACCCCTTGGGGCTGGCTCCCATCAACCCCTGTCACCCTCTGCTGCCAGCAGGGACGTGGTAGCCTAGGGTCCGAACTGCTGATTGGAGACGGAGGCAGATGGGATGGGGGTGGGCAGGCTGATCTCCCACACTGGCTCCCAGGTGACCCCAGGGAAGATGCTGTCTGGCCTGAGCTTTGACTGGGGGAAGGGAGTGTGCATGTATTGACACCCAACTGCAAGCACAACCCTATACCCAAAGCTTCATGTACATTACCTCAGTTTAGCTCATCCCCAGCTTCCTTTTGAGGTATGTTTGTGCCCATTTTAAAGATGACAAAACTGAGTTTCAGAGAGTTTAAATAATTTGTCAGGGATTCCATAGCCAGTAAGAGGCAGAGCCAAGAGGTGAAGTGAGCACTCTGCCCGATTCCTGCAAAGCCTCTCTGTCCGCAACATGATTTGGGATCGTCAAGGGAGAGAGGCGAAAGGGGTATGGGTAAAGCCCCAACCAGTGGGTTATGGGGCCAGCTCCAGCTCTGCGTCCAGCTTGCTGTGCGGTGGGCAGCCTCAAAGCCTCAGCTCCCTCCCCCTCCTAGGGAATTCTCACTGGGAGAGGCTCTGCGCAGGGCTGATCCGGGCTTGAGTCTTAGCTGCATGAGTTTGGCAGATGACCTCACCCCTGAGAGCCCGAGAGCCTTGGTTTTCTCATCCAAAAAAGGGGACTAGTAACAGAACCTACCTCTAAGGGTCGTCCTGCGTTAAGTGAGTTTGTGCACATACAACTTAAGGAAAGTGTCTGACACATAATGTCGGTAGATGGCATTGCTACCAGCATCCTCGATTCTGAACATGCGTGATGTGAGATTTAAGCTTCCATGGCTGAGGGCATATCTAAGAGTTCTTTGGGTGTAGGTTCTCATCCTACCCATTGCTGTATCCCTTCAGGGTCAAGAGAGGACCTGAGAGGTCCCAACACGTGCCAGTGAGACATTTGCCATGTGCACCCACCATTCTGCCCACAAATTTTAACTTTCCCCCATTATCTTCTGGACATTCCCTGGTGGCTATTTTTAGGTCTCTGGCTGATGTCAGGCGGAGTTGTTACTCTATGAATCATCAGCACAGTTCCTGACCTCATGCCTGGGGACTCTGGCCACCTCACCTCTCCAGGGGCTGCATTACCATCTCAAGGATGAGGCTTGGTGGCCTCCTCGGTGCCAGATGTTTCTCTTCCCTGCTTCTTTTCCACTAGGCATTCACAAACCACCACCCGTCATCCTCTTGGAACGGTTTTCTTAACCTTTTTAAAAGGATTGCCCCACGGGGGCCACTCAACGGGACCTGCACAGGCTGTGTCCGCCCTCTTCCTCACTTCTCAAGAGCACATTTAATCTCAGTGCACTTGCTGGGTCCTTCAAGTGCCGGGCACAGAGCCAGGAGCCCAGGATTTGCGTTCCGGCCCCTCCACTCTCTATGATGTGATGGCAGGGGACGTGCCAGCATCACTGCCTTCCTCCTGGCCTGAACGAAGAGAAACCGAAGCAAACACACCAGGCAGCACAAAGCGAGGACACCCTTTTGTAAGTGGCAAGCGCTGAATCCAATCTGAAGAGTGACTGTTAAAGACGCTGCTCTGTTCCAAGAAATCACTAGCTCTTCTGGCATGGCTACGGAATGCGGTTTTCTAGGGAATCAACGAACCTCATTTGGAGAATGTTCAGATATAAGGATTTCTGTGTTCAGAAAAACCTGGAGTCAACGAACATGGGTCCACCAGGAAACTGAGTGTGTTGGGGTAGATAGAGAAAAGACCTGGCCAAGTGACTGGAGGGCTGGGCCCTAGTGTGTGGGCCCCATGTGGCCTCGGTTTTCCATCTGTGCGATGGAGAGGGTGGACAGAGCGTTGGACTAGGTGACTGGTTTTCCAAACAATTTTAAAGCCACACTGTTCGAATAACCCTTGTGGAGCAGCTGAATGTGTGAAACAGATGTTAAGAAGGGCCTCAGGGCCTGAGGTGGGTGGGCGGGGCCTGCTTGACTCCCACCTCAGTCCTATTGTGAGCTCCCTACTCCTGACACCCTACCATAGATCCCCAAAGCTCCCAGGAGCCCAGCTTGGAGCAACTTAACCAGATTCTTTCTGCAAGAATGGTTAAGTTGTGAGTCCTCACTCCACCATTCATCAGCTGTGTGTCCTTGGGCCAGGTACTTACCTCTCTGTGCCCCAGTTCCCTCATGTATAAAATGAAGATCACAGGACCTACATTTCCAGGTTGTGATGGCACTTTAGACTCAATAAATGTTGACTGATCATGAAGGTGTTGTTCAGCTCTCTAAGATTTTTTTTTAAAAGATTTTTATTTATTTATTTGACAGAAAGAGAGACAGCCAGTGAGAGAGGGAACACAAGCAGAGGGAGTGGAAGAGGAAGAAGCAGGCTCCCAGCAGAGGAGCCCGATGTGGGGCTCAATTCCAGGACCCTGGGATCACGCCCTGGGTGACTGAGCCACCCAGGTGCCCCTCAGATCTCTAAGATTCTAAACATGGTATCAAGGTTGGCTGTCTTTTCCAGAAGAATGAAGAGCTCAGCTTGGCCACAACGTTCACTGCAAGCCTGTTGGAGGTCCAGGGGTCTGTCGTCTTCCCTGATCTGCCTGGTGGCCTCTGCCTTCTGCTCTCTCCCCTATGGCCGAGGGCCCCAAACTGGACTTGGTTCTTCCCTGTGATGACAGAGGTGCTCTGTGTCACACAAATCCTTGTGAACACCTGAGCGCATGTCCAGCAGGGTGCAGGCCCACCGGGGGACGGCTGGTGAGAGCCCTGGGCAAGTCCAGGCCACCCTGGGGCGGCGCTGGGGCTGACTCCCCTGGGCGGGGGAAGCCGAGAGGTTCTTTCCTCAGAATAGAGTGCTGTTCCCTGCCTCGGGACCTCCACCCACCTGGGACCTCTCAGCCAGGCCCACAAAAGCCCCTCAGCCCCAGTGCCTGTGGGAGACAGCAGAGGCATCGGCCTGAATCGATTTGTCACGAGCACACACGAGGGAACAACCCACCCCCAAGAAACTCAGAGTCCCCTGGGCCACCTGAGGGTATGCCAGAGAGGGCTGAGGTTCTGTGGGGCCCATATTTGAAGGAAGCTGGGTTATTGCTGTTAAAGGACACTGTCCACCTCACACCCAGTAGGAGGGCGAGGTCAAAAACGAGCAGAAGATATCAGTGTGGAGGGACTGGTGCCCCTGCGGGCTGCAGCTGGGAATGCACAACAGGGCAGCTGCTGTGCAAAACACTATGGCGCTTCCTTAAAAAATTTAAAAAAGGGGACCCTGGGTGGCTCAGTTGGTCAAGCATCTGACTCTTGATTTTGGTTCAGGTCATGATCTCAGGGTCCTGGGATGGAGCCTCAGCAGGGAGTCTTCTTAAGACTCCCTCTCCCTCTCCCTCTGCCCAGCCCCCTCCCCCTCATGGCTCGTGCACATGTGCTCTCTCTATCAAAAAAAAAAAAAAAAAAAAAAAAANCAAATAGAACTACTCAACGATCCAAGCTTCTATGCTTGTATCTTTTTTTTTTTTTAAGATTTTATTTATTTATTTCAGAGAAAGAGTGAGAGATAGCATGAGATGGGGGAAGGCCAGAGAGAGAAGCAGATTCCCCACTGAACAGGGAATCCGATGTGGAGTTCAATCCTGGGACTTCAGAGTCATGACCTGAGCCCAAGTCAGACGCTTAACCGACTGAGCCCCCCAGGTGCCCCCAGGCTGGAATCTTGAGGACCTATTTGTACACCCATGTTCATAACAGCATTGTTCATAACAGCCGAAAGGTAGAAACAACCCAAGTGTCCCTCAACAGGTGAATGGATAAACAAAATACAATATAGATAACACACAGTGGAATCGTATCCAGCCTTTAAAAAGGAGGGAATTCTTTTTTTTTTTTTTTAATTTTATTTTATTATATTATGTTAATCACCATACAGTACATCCCCAGATTCCGATGTAAAGTTTGATGCTTCATTAGTTGCGTATAACACCCAGTGCACCATGCAATACGTGCCCTCCTTACTACCCATCACCAGTCTATCCCCTTCCCCCACCCCCTCCCCTCTGAAGTCTTCAGTTTGTTTCTCATAGTCCATAGTCTCTCATGTTTCATTCCCAAAAAGGAGGGAATTCTGACACAGGCCACGATATGGATGAACCTGGAGGACATCATGCGAGGTGACATAAGCAGACACAAAAGGACACATGCTGTATGAGTCCACTTACACGAGGTCCTTAGAGCACTCAAATCCCCAGAGACAGGAAGTAGAATGGGGGCAGCCGGGCACTGGGGGAGGGGAGTGGAGAGTTGGCGTTCAGTGGGGACAGAGTTTCAGTTTGGGGAGACGAACAAGTTCTGGAGATGGACGAGCCAACGGCTGCACAGCAAGGAAACCGCTGGACAGTACACTTAAGAAGTGCCTAGGGTGGTAGGTACATCCTATGCTGTGTGTATTTCCCCACAGTTAAAACCAAAGCCAAAATCAAGGACAACATGAGGCCCGAGGAACCTCGAATATTACTTGTAAAGTACCTAAAGGAATATGCTGTGGAACCTTTTATAAAATAAATCATTACGGACAGCTTTATCTTTTGTGTAAATCTGGACTGTCACAGATGGGTTTGCTGGAAGCTGGTGCTCTGCTGGGACACGTGGCTGGCTCAGCCGGTAAAGCCAGAGACTCTCGATCTCGGATTATGAGTTCGAGCCCCATGTTGGATGGAGAGATGACTGAAAAATAAAACCTTAAAAAAAAAAAAAGAAACCGGTCCACTCGTCTTCCAGCTCAGCTGTGGTTCTTAATTATTTGTAGCACATCAAATATTCTTTTTCTGAAACTAGTCAGCCACAAAAATACACTGACACCTACTGTGTGCCCGCTTCTGGGTGGAGATAGCAGATTTGAAAGAAGAAATAGTTATTATCTTTATATGTTACTATTTGTGAGGGGTTAGATTGCATTCCCCTTAGTTCCTATGTGGAAGCCCGAACCCCCGGTACTTTAGGACTGTATTTGGAGATGGGGCCTTTAAAAAGTAATGAAATTAAACCAGATCGTCGGGGTGGGCCCCATCTGACTGTTGTCCTTAGAAGAAGGGGAGATTAGGACACAGACGCACACAGGGAAGGCCATGTGAAGACACAGGGAGAAGGTGGCCGTCTGGGAGCCAAGGAGAGAGGCCTCAGGAGAAACCATCCTGCTGACACCTTGGTCTTGGAGCTTCTGTCTCCAGAGCCATGAGAACATCCATTTCTGTGCTTGAAGTCCCCCGGTCCGTGGTACTTGTTACAGCACCCGGATATAGTGTTCCATGTTTAAAGTACTCTTTAAATCCTTAAGACAACCCCACAAGGGAATCATTGTTCTTCCCCCGTTCATAGACGAGGAAGTTGAGGCTCAGAGAACCTGAGTTGTTTACCCAAGGTTGCACAGCTGGGAAGTGCCAGCTAAACCCAGGTCCTTGACTTCAAATTCCCCGTGCTGTTTTTGAAGTGCTTCCTCGAGGGTGGGAGGGTATGAAAGTAGACAAAGAAAAATCACAGCAACAGATGGAGAACAAAACACTAGCGGTATCAGAAGCCCAAGCCTGGAGACAGACCACAGAGTTCAGGGAAACCTAGGGAAGGTGTTGGAGGTTGTGGGTCAGCATCCTTGTGGGCCTTTCTTCGGGGGCTCTCCTAATAATAATAAGAGCTAACATTTCCGAGCTTTCACCAGAACACAGGCACTGGGATAAATGCCTCGCATGTACTATTTTGTCTAAATCTTGAAACAAGCCTATATTTTAGGTGTTTTTTTAAAAAGTTTGTTTGTTTGTTTGTTTACAGTGTGAGCGGGGGCGGGGAGGGAGAGAGAGAGAGGGAAGGCAAATCTCAAGCAGATTCTGGGCTCAGCTTGTGGAGCCCAATGCCAAGCTCCATCCCATGACCCCAAGATCACGATCTGAGCCAAAATCAAGAGTCCAACACTCAGTCCACGGAACCACCCAGGCGCCCCTATTTTGGGTGTTTTTATTTTATGTCCATTTTGTAGATGAAGAAACTGAGGCTCAGAGAAATCAAGCCAAGTGTCCAAGGTCACACATCCAGGGAAAGGAAGTGCTTGGATTTGCACCCAGGTCTGTCTAACCCCAAAGATCTTGCCGTCCTTCATTTCCCAACAGCACTGCACACGTGTCCTGGCTCTGTGGTGGGAGAGGGAAGGGAAGGCACGGTCTCCTTCACAGGCAGGAAGACGTCTGGGTCCAAGGCAGCGTGTGCTCCTCACCAGAGCTCAGGCAGGGTGAAGGGCAGCGATCAAACTCTCAGGCCCAGGCACTCCCTGTGATCTCCTCCCACGTCCGGATCCTGGCGGGAGAATATGGCCTCCCCAGGCCTGAGTAAGCTGCCCTCCCACTCGGAAGACAAATTGCCAGAGCAGGAAATGTCGCCTTGGCCCATTCATGCTCTCTCTGCGTCTCTGTTTCTCTCCGTTTTGTCTCGCTCTCGTCTTTATCTCTGTATTTCTCTGTCATGCCGTATCTCTCTCCACATCCTCTCACACTTCACTTTCTGGCTGGGAATTGAAAGGCTTCTTGTCCTTTATAAACGGATTTCTAGTCCTAACTGCCCCCGCCCTCAGGCTCAGTTCCAGGCACCCCTGAGGCAAGTGCGCCTCCTGGTGGGAGAAAGTCTCCCTCGTCCTTCAAGGTCCTCCAGCCCCACCCCCAGGAACCTCTGTGTGCCTGACAATGTACCTCTGAGAAGGTACCAGGCTTGTGGGTTTCTTTTCTAGTTTCTGCAGGTTAGATCTTGCATAGAGAACTGGCAAAAGCCACAGACGTGAGCTGGTCCTGTAATTGCAGGACCTGAGCATTAGACTTGGAACCCCAGGTGCCTTGCAGCCTGCTCTCCTGGGAAGGGTAGCTCCAAACCCCACACAGCTGAGCCCAGTGGTTCCCAATCCTGGCTGAACTCTAGTACCAGCTAGGGACATCTAAAATGTGCTGATGGTTGGCCCCGCCTGGAATCCTGGCACTGGTATTTTTAGATGTGCCCACCCCCATGTCATGACCTGACCTCTGCCCCACTGTCATCTAAGCTGCAGCCAGTGTTGAGAGCTAGAGAATCACTTAGAGTGCTTGGGAAAGATGAGGTTTCCAGATCCTACCTTAGACCTGCTGGATCGGAATCTCAGAGAGAGACTAGAAGCCTGTCTTTTGTTTTTTTTTTTCAAAGTTTTATTTATTTTAGAGAGAGAGCATGCACATGTGGGAAGGAGGCAGGGGGAGAGAGAAACTCAAGCAGACTCCCTGCTAAGCACGGAGTCCAAGGCCGCGCTGGATCCCACAGCCCATGAGATCATGACCTGAGCTGAAACGAAGAGTTGGGCGCTTAACCGATTGAGCCATTCAGGTGCCCCAGGAAACCAGTCTTTCAAAACAAGGAGCTGAAGTGATTTTTAGAAGTAATGCAGTTACAAAGCACTGGGAGACCCCCTTCATCTTTATGGGAAGGTGGTGGGGTCCAGGGAGGTGATGAGCCAGCCCCAGGCCTTGCAGCTCATGGAAAGCTGGGGCCCAAGTTGCTGGAAACTACTTCAGAGGGGCCATGAGAGGCAGGGAGGTGGTGCCCAGGCCATAGGTCAGGTGCCAAGCTGGAAGGAAGTACTCATTTTCTATCCTGCTGATACAAGCTCCTTCCAGTCCTACCTCCAAAGGCTCCCTTAGGTCCTCTCAAAGCCCCGCTTATCTGTGAGTCCTATGTGCTCAGATCTGTCTCCATCTGGTGCCCTCCCCCACCCTCCACAGGGGCAGTCCACTCTCTGGTGCCCTGAATTCCAGCTTAGTTCCCTCCAGCCATGCCTTCATCCCAGGGTCTGGGCCGGACAGCCCCAGTTCCCAGAGATTTTGGGGAGATAGGGTGTGGGCACTAGGCCTCCTGTAGGCTCCCTGTCCCTGGAGCCCTCTACCTCCCAAATCCTGGACTGCCTGGGGGAGGTGTGTCCAAGCCCCAGTCTGACCACGTTGCCGGCTCTACGCACACGCGCTACGCTCCACCTGAGACTGGCTCAGGGAGCCTGCCTGACCTACCTGTACCAGCAGCCCTGCTCCTGAGAGGGTCGTGTTCGCCTACGTAGTAGTTTATGGCAAGGGGCTGGGAACAAAGAATGGGTCCAAATCTGGGGTCCAGCCCTGGCCAGCTAAGCATCTGGACAAGCTTCGTGGTGTGGGGTCTCTGCCGTGTACTGCTTGTGTGGAAAGGAGTATAGGCATAATAACAGCCTTTCCAGAGCTGTTTGAGAATCTACAGACAGTGTGGGGATGTATCCCGGAAACCACAAAGACTATCGTGTGTCCTTCCTTCCTTCCTTCCTTCCCTTTCTTTCTTTCTTTCTTTCTTTCTTTCTTTCTTTCTTTCTTTCTTTTTTCTTTCTTTCACTGAGAGAGAGACAGCCAGAGACAGAGGGAACACAAGCAGGGGGAATGGGAGGAGAAGAAGCAGGCTCCCAGCAGAGAAGGGAGCCTGATGCGGGGCTCAATCCCAGGACTCTGGGATCACACCCTGAGCTGAAGGCAGATGCTTAATGACTGAGCTACCCAGGCACCCCCAGACGTGTGTTCTTCTTTGCGCAGTCTCCTCCGTTCCCCTGCAGAGGCAGCTCTGCTGTGAGGTTCTCCCAGCCCAGTGGCACCCTGCTGATACTCAGCGGCTGTGCTTGGGGTCCACATCCCCCTCCCACCACTAACGAGCAGTGCGACTTGGGAATACTACCCAAAGTCTTTGTGCCTGGCTTTCTTCCTCTGTACATGGCATTGTAATATTCCTACATCCTTGGGTTACCAGAATCAGAGGAGTCAAAACATGGCAGGTTGATGGTCGGGGTTCAGAGGGAGGGAGGGAGGGAGGGAGGGATGCATAGAAGCACAAGGGAATTTTAGGGCATCGAAACTATTCTGTAGGATTGTGTAATGCTGAAGGCACGTCATCACACATTTGTCCAAACCCATACAACATATCACAAAGAGTGAAGCCTAATGTGAAC
The DNA here is from genome assembly GCF_002007445.2 of Ailuropoda melanoleuca. Lineage (NCBI taxonomy): Eukaryota > Metazoa > Chordata > Mammalia > Carnivora > Ursidae > Ailuropoda > Ailuropoda melanoleuca. The sequence goes on along the minus strand of NC_048222.1, from coordinate 82,326,879 downwards.
TATGGGCTTTAGTTAATAATAATGTGTTAATTTGGCTCATCAATTGTAATAAAAGTACCACACTGTTGCAAGATATTAATAATAGGGGAAATTGAGGGGTGGGGGTGAGGGGTAAATGGACATTATTTGTTCTTTCCACTTATTTTTCGTGAACCTAAATGCTCAAAAGAATCTATTATAATAAACCTATTTAATAATAATCTATTACAATAAATCTATTATAAATAAAACAAAAAAAAATGACAAATAGCGAGCCTCCTGAACAGTGCGAAGCCTTGAACGTTTTTGTGTTACCATCCCATCATCTGCGCATCGTTGATGCCCCTCCGTGCACGTACCCCCAACAGGCGCGGCTCCCACTGTCAGCTCTGGTGTTTTTGCTCAGCAAAGGATCCCCTACTCGGACCTGGAGCCCAAGGATTTCTGAGGTGAGGGCGCCACCTGCTGGCCCTGCTCAAACCTCCCCTAAAAGGCAATGACCGTTGGGTCTGCGGTGTTGTCCTTGGGGCTGGGGGCTCGGTTTCCAGGGCTCCGCGAGTCCCTCGCTGTGCCACGCATGCAAACCACCTGTGTCACGTAGCGCAATCTAGATCAGGGCAGGAGGACGCTTCCCTGAGCGGACATCTAGGACGACCCAGTCCTGCTTCTGGGGTAGCAGAGAGGGAGCAGCACAGGCGCGCGGATGGCGCAGGTGGGAGCAGCGGGTCTCCCAGCCAGCTGTAGCCAACTGCTCGATTTTGGCGCCAGCACAGAGGAGTCTTGCGTGATGCCAGGCGTGCCAGGCGCTATTCTGAACATCTACCGCAGTTAACTAATGTCATCCCCTTGAGGAACATACGAGGTAGGTACTATTATGGTTCTTCCCCATTGTACAAACGAGACATCGGAGGTACAGAGAGGCTGTGACTCACCCCAGGTCATACAGCCAGAGAAGGGTGGGACTACGATTGGATGTCCCGAGTCCATGCTGTGTGATCCACCGGTCAGGCCGCCTCTACCTCTACCTTCCTCATCTGAGAAATGCGCGTACCATCCTCCCTGCCTTTCCAGGCTGGCTGGCGCTGGCATAAATCTGCGAGGTGAACATGCCCGGTCAGTTCTACAGGCTGGGCCGCAGATGTGAGCCATCCCCCGGCCCCGCGGGCGCCGGACCCGTGTCCCCGCGCCAGGGCCTAGGGCTGCAGCTCATACTGCTCCTCGGTGGCCGTGTGGAAGTCCTCGAGCACAGACTGCAGGAACTCGAAGGTGGGCCGGTCCTCCGGCCGGCTCCGCCAGCACTCGGCGATGACACCGCGGTACAGCTCGGGCGGGCACGAGTCGGGGCGTGGCATGCGGTAGCCCCGCTCCAGGCTGCGGATGACCTCGGGGTTGCTCATTCCTGCAGGCGGAGGGGACACAGAGCGCGGCTGAGGGGCGGCAGGGGCCTGTGAGGCACAGACCACCGCCTCGTCCCTCGCAGGTCACCTGGCTGCCTGGCTGGTGGCACTGAGAAACATCCCTTTATTCACTGTCATTGCTTGGACAACAGCTGGACGTGAGGCTGTGGATGGTCTCCTTAGTGTGGGGGCAATTCCTCCATGTGTGGGACCCTGTCCTGCTGATCTGGCATGGCGACGCCCCCAAGCCTACCCCTCAATGGGCAGGTGCTCCGTGAAGTCGCACCAGCCGGCTGAGGGAGACTGTCCTCAACTGAGAACAAACCAATTTGGAGTAAACTTGAGTTCAGACATTGACCGTCACTTAATTCCAGGTTTGGGGCTTACTGACCTCTGCTGAATGAAGGGGGCACAGCCCTGTTGCCAAAAGCCATGTTGAGGAAAGGGGCGGAACCTCTGTCCCCAGAGTCACATGCATGGGTCTCTGTTCCGCCTGCGGGGACCCCATTCTGGTGTGGATGTGGGCAACCCCAGGCACCAAGGGGGGGTATCTGTCATTGCAGCCATTTCTGGACCACCTACCTGGGTAGGGTACACGCCCATAAGTGACGATTTCCATCAGGAGGATTCCAAATGACCACACGTCTGCTTTGATGGTGAACACCCCAAAATGGATGGCCTCTGGGGCAGTCCACTTGATGGGGAACTTGGCCCCTGTGAGAAAAGCCAGGAGCAGCTTTGTGAGGCCATGACTGACTCCGTACGCCCCTGTCCCTCCCTCCCTCCCTTTTGCAGGGCTTGGACCGCTGTACACAACAGAGATGCTTCCAGAGAACCACTAAGACCCTAGGACACAGGAGCAGGCATGTGCAGACACTGGGGTCCACAGCACAAGAGATGAGCTCTGTCACCCTGTTTGGGTCTTGGCTCAGTGGGCTACACAGAGCTGCCCACATGTGTTTCCACCTGGGACAGAAGAGTCATTTTCCACTTCACGTGTTTAATAACAGGAATCCACGGCTTGGGCAAGTCACCTTAACTTGTCCCTGCCTCAGTTAATTCCTACCTGCAAAATGTCAGACAACTCATGTACCACCTAGGGTCACAGTGAGGAGGGAACTCCAATCCTGCTGTCCCATGAAGCCCTGTGGTTGGCTGCAGCCTGGTCAGCATCCAGAGTAGACGGCATGTAGCTCAGCACTGGATTACCTCCTTGCTTGCCCTGCTTTCTTGGTCTCCCCAGCCAGCCTGAAGCTTCCTCAGGGAACAAGCCCTGCTGATCCTTGTCCTGTACCAACTGATTCATATGCTCAGCTAATAAGGCTTGCTAACTAACTTGATAAATGGGTTTGACCATTTCAAATCCTCTAGTGGAGAGGATTTTTTTTTTTTTTACCTCAGTTATACCAAACAAAGGAAAGCAGAGTGCTCTGTGGAAACCCTAATTCAGGTATAAGCTTTTACTGCTCATGCTTCAGAAAAGTATTTTCCTAAGTGTGTTCTGTGAAACCCTAGTTCTGTCAGAGGTTAATAGAGGCTAAGTGGAAAAAGTATCTTGGGCTCCAGTTAGTTTGGGAGAGACCAGGTGAAGCCAATGTACACTGTTTCTTTGCTGCAGGACCTCTCAGTGCCTTTAATACGTTGGTGTGCACCAGGAATCTCCAAAGGGGGTCTGGACAGACTATGCAGCATCTCCAGACCTCCTTCATCACAAAGCCATTCCTCATCGGGCCCTAGTGCTCTGCAGAGCACCTTTAAGGGAATGCTGATATACCCGGGAGTAAGGCCAGAATTGGGAAAACCACAAAGCTCTCAGATCTCTTCACATAGGGCTCTGCTCTGGAGTGGCAAGGAGAAGCCCAAGGGGGTTTAGGGAGTTGGGGAAGGTAAGGCCCAAGGTCTCCCTCGTAGGTGGGGGCTCCGCTCACCTTCTTGGGCAGTGTATTCATTGTCAATGATGCGGGCCAAGCCGAAGTCAGCGATCTTGCAGCACAGGGTCTCAGACACCAGGATGTTGGCCGCCCTCAGGTCACGGTGGATTGAATTCATTTGCTCGATATACGCCATTCCTTCGGCAATCTGAGGGAACAGGCCACACAGTGAAGGACAGCATAGGGACCTCCAAGCAAGGATGGAGCCCACCCAGCGTCCCCTGCACAGCCCCTATCAGGAGAGGAAGGACCCTGCCCACCTATCTGGAGGGCCAGCCTTCACCCCCTCACAGCCTGGAAGGGGCAGGAACACTCGGGGGTCTGTGTTTGTGTTCATGCTCGTGTTTGCTGGCAGGTGCATAGGGGGTGGCGGGTGCTGCTGGAGAAGAAGAAGGAGAAGGAGCACGTTCCTGAGTGGAGAAGAACACTGGCCTCAACTGCTCCTCAGCTGACCAAGCCATAATCCCCAGCCCTCAAAAAGCCCAGAAAGGCAGACACACTGGCGTCAGAGCCAGAGCAGCCTGAACCCTTCCCCCACTCCTGTCTCCTTCCAAGTGTCTGCAGGGGAAGAAGACAGCAGAATGAAAGCAGGAGGAGAAGAAGTTCTCTCAAGTGGCAGGGGAAGAAAAGGGCAGGGAAGGAGGGAAGGAAAGGGTTTTATCTCCTCGCCAAGTCGGAAGCACGGTTCTGGATCAGGGAGCCTTGGATTGGAGTTGCTTACGCTTCCTGAGGGGTCCCCATCCTGACCTGGAACATGAGGAAAGGGGTCTCCAGGGTGCGGAGTGGAGGTGGGCACGACACAAGACATGCGGCCAAGGGCCTAACCCAGCACCGCCTGAGGCAGGCACTCGGAGGGCACGTGCAGAATCCCAACGGACCAGAGGCTGTTTCTGTTTCAGTCCCCAATCACCAGCACCGGGCCAGGAATAGCTGCTTGTGTGTCGCTTTTGTCTTGTAGTCGAGGGAACTCACTCAGGCTTTATTCACTGCACTCCCAGTTAATGGATGCAGAAATCGAGGCGGAGGATAGAATGCCAGTGTGCCTCGTCAGACCAGCGATGGCAAGAAGGCAGCACTGGAATTCATCCCATGTCTCCGTTTATGTGTCCATCTGCACTCCGTTCACTTAGTCATTCATTTATTTTTCCTTTGCTAAAACATTGCATCAATATACATTTATTGGTGTGCTACTGTGGGGACTAGAAAGCTGAATACCAAATATCTTGTATCTGGACAGCATTTACCAGTACTTCTCCCATTAACAAATGTGTACTGAGCTGTACTAGAAATACTACCCCCCCCCAAAAAAAAGATTGCGTGGGATCCAGACATGCTTTCAAGAAGACCACACCATGCACAAAGCTAACAGAAACTCATGCACTAAGTGCTCTCTGCCGCTTTGCCATCCAGGGAAAATTGAATTGAATTTAACTTGGGTCTTAAACATTGATTAGGATTTTGCCCAGCCTGAGTGAGGGCTCACAGGTGTGACAGGACAAAAAGGGCTGCTGTGGGGCTGCAAAGTAGGGCACATGGGTTATGGTTGTAGGGGAGATTTGCATTTCATCCTGCAAGCAGGAAAGGGAGCGCCCAGAAGGGTAGGGTGTGTGTGTCCACACGCTTGCATGGCGAGGCATGATTAGAATGTGGTTTAGAAGCTGTTCACCTAGAAGGTTCTGATTTTCTGGTTTCCTAACCCTTCGATTCTTGGCCACACCTAGGTATAAATGCAGGTGGCTTTTCACATCCTTTGCCCCTGGGGGACCTAAGATTTCCCCAGGGACTGATAAAGAGACAGAGGAGAGTGAGAAAACGCAAAGAAAGAAAGAAAGAAGAGGTGGACACGCTTATCACTGTTATGTGGTTTGAAACGGGTTACCCGCGTTAATTTTCCGAGACCACTCAGCAGCCTACTCAAACCCATCTGAGCTTACCTCAGTGGAAAAAGGGCATCGTGACATCAGTTCCTGCACTGATACTAATAACAGATAATACCAGACAAGGTGGGGATGGGGTGATGTGGGTGAGGGGGAGGTTTCCTCTCTGGAGGCGGATGTGTGTGTGTTTCTGTGTCTCACTGGCTGACCACAGACCAGAGCTTTTCTGCTGAGAGTTCCAGTTTTAAGAGACACACACACTCAGGGCCACCAGATGTGTTTTCCTGCCAGTTAGAACCCTCAGCTAACAACCCTGGGGAGGAAAGATCCCTCCTCTCCATTTTGCTCTTGAAGTCTGGATTGTGATTCACCTGCTAGAGAAGGCATTTGTGGGTGCGATCTGAGGAAGAAAGGCAGTCACAACAGAACACCTGCCTACACCGTTACGTGGAATTCATGTGAACTCTCTGGGTTTCCCACACCATCCGTTCTCCCTCTCTTCATGAGTAATAGGACTCACCTCATTCTATCCCAACGGCCCAGAATAAAGACTACATTTCCCGACCTCCCTTGCAGCCTAGGTGTGGCCTGGTGACAGGGCTTGGGGGGGGGGGGGGGAAAGGGNGTGAAAGCAAGGATAGTAGGTGACTTCAGGGAGATGTCTCTGGAGGGAAGAAGGTGGGCTTTCTTTCTCCTTACTTCTTCCACCAGTTGAGAAGAGGGCAAGATAGTCAAGTGTGAGCAGCCATCTTGGGCGAGAAGATGACAGGCTAAGTGCCCAGCAGGTGAAGAAACGTGTCTTTGAGGGGCACACCCACCTGCCTGCCCCCAGACAGCCCACCTCTGGATGTTTACAAATTTAAACCATGATTACTTTGGGTTTTCTGTCCTTCCCAGCTCAGCCTAAATTGAATGAATACAACCTCTGAATAGCCAATTTCGTGAAGCCACAGGGCACAGAGGAGAGAGCCTGGGTGCCTTAGGGCATTTTTTGTCTTGTGCTCCGCTGTGCTGGATAGCTCACAAACCTGGGCTGACATGTCGATCAGTCGTGGGAGGGACAATCTGCTACCTTCATCTGTCTTCAGGAAATCCAGTAAGCATCCTAAGGAAAGAGAAGTGCATCTGCTCTTCTGCAAAACGATCCAAGCCCAGCTGTGCCAGACTCTCCCAGGTGTGGGCTGCTCCCCGCCTGGCGTCAGGAAGCACGGGGCGCCTGGTCAGATCGCTCGTCCACAAAGAATCAAACCACCCACAGCGGCGGAGTGCTTTCTGCTTTACAGAAATTCGAGTCTCGGTCGTCAGAGCATCCCAGGAGGCCGCTACTGTGCTCCCAGGGGCTCAGAGGACGTTCGGTTTCAACCAGGTTCAGAGCCACCCAGCCGGGGAGCCGGGAGCAGAACCTGCTCTTCCGACTCTCAGTTTAGTGCCTATTCCTGGCATGACGCTCCAAAGTGTCTTCTTGTCCCCTTCACCCTTTATTGGCAGAGATTCTGCCTTTGAAGACCAAGGGTGCAAGAAAATGCCAGAACAGAGAGACCTGCCTCCCGGGGTTTGGTGCAGGGGGCAAATACTGCTCCATCATGGCATCTAAGAGCTGGGAGGGTGGTCACTTGAGGTGGGGCTGAGGTTGGGGGGGGCGTTGTGCTCCCAGCTCAATGGGCGGCCCCTGCAGGATGATTTCTAAGGAGCTAGGTTAATGTGGCAGGTTAGGATCCTACAGGAAGCAGTGGGCAATCAGGGTCACAGGAGGGGTGGGAGGGATGTAACAGGCTGAGGCCCGACCCCTGGCCCACTGCCCCATGAGACCTCGCTCCCTCCTCCCCATGGACCTCCATGGCCAGCTGGCCCAAACTCTCTTTTCATCCATGTTGTCGATTATGGTTGTCAAAGTTCCATGGCTAGTGAGTGGCAGAACTGGGACCTCAACCCATCTCTGGATGCCCAGTCGACCACTCTTGGCAAAGCTCTGCCCTCCCTAGTGGGCATCAAACAGTGCTGGGCACAGAAGATGTCCTCCAAAAGTGTTGGGTGAAGTGGTCCTGAGTGGGGGACACAGCTCTGTGAGAACCATTGACCCATCTTGTTTCTTACATCCATCCTTTCTGCCCCCAGGCACGTGGAATACCTTAGAACTTAGGATCCCACCCATAGCCCGGGGATCCCCCACGGAGGTCCCCTGACTGGGAGACCCACTGCAGCAGATGAGTCTCAGCCTTCTGGGCCCCCCAAGCCTGGACCCCCACCCCTCCCTGCCCCATCTGAAGGATGCAGCCCCACGCAGGGTACCACCTCTGGCCATGTACTCGGTCACGATGTAAATGGGTTCCTTGGTGACCACGGCATAGAGACGAACTAGCCTCTCATGCTGGAGAGTTTTCATCAGGTTGGCCTCTGCCAGGAAGGCCTCTGGAGACATGGTTCCCTCCTTTAAGGTCTTGATGGCCACTTTCACGTTGTTCTTGAAATAACCTGAGCCCGGGTCAGTGAGAGAATAAAGAAGCCATTCAGAAGACTCAGACACTGTGGAGGGTGATCCCTTCACTAAAACGTATATAAGCTTCCAGAAGCCATCCTTATTCTATAGGTGGAGGACTGAGGCCCGAGCTGCCCTTTCCCTGCTTGAGTCTCTTCTACCACACCATAGCTTCAGTATGGAAATGAGAGTCCCAGCCTTGGCGACATTGTCTGGGAGGCAGAGGTGGCTTGTAGACCTCCTCCCCTCCTTTCTGTGCCCTGCGACCTTCCTTTCCCACTGTACCTCCACATTCTCCCTCCCCTCCATCAAGGCCCCCATCCACACTGAAAGGTAAGAGGTAATTCCATCTGGAAAACCAAAGCTAAGAGGAGTGAGCCAGATGTTCAAGTTCACACATCAGTCCATGGCAGGCTAGCCCTGGGCAGTGAAGAGTGAGGGACGGAACCAGCTAGGTGCTGGGAGAGCTGGAGTCTATTCCTACTGCCCACCGTGGTGTCCTGACAACTGAGGGCAAGTCCCTTCATGTTCCAGGCTTGCATTCATTACCTCATCTGTAAAATGGGTACCATCACCTCCATCCCTTCTCCCGAACAAGCTTTCTGGGGAAGCACAATGCACTGTGTGTATCCCGAGCCTCCTGGACATGGGGCAGGGAGAGAGAGGCTCCTGGCTCCCACATACTCACCCATCCAGACTTCACCAAACTGCCCAGACCCGAGTTTCCTGACCAGCTTGAGAGACTGCCGGGGGATTTCCCACTCATCCTGGGCCCAGGGGTTTTGAGGAGCCAGGCTCACACAGGGTTGGGTCAGCCTCTGGCATAAACCATCCCCTTTCTCTGCATTAGGGAAGAAGAGATGGGACTGGAGATTACAAGAGCAGCCAGATCACCGCTCTCCCTTGGAAACCATATCCTTGTTTTTGTCAACCACACTCCCATGTCCAAGTACACATACACTACATACATTCCGCTATTTGCATTGATCTGCTCTCTCTAAGACTGAAAATCCTTGTTATTCTCCAAAAGATCACATGCTGAGAAGGGGTTAGGAATCATTACGTTGATATTTGCCCAGCCTTGGGAGAATCCTCCACCCCAAGATAGCACCAGTGATTCCCATGATCTTGAGATCTCAGGGATAGATCCAAGGGCTCCTCCACCCTCCCCTCCCCATCACATCCTCCCCTCTTACGAGAATAATGCTGCACCAGAGCTTGGAGAGTAGGGAAGGTGATGCGGGGGGAGATGTAATAGCCCCCTTCATCCAGGGAGCGGATCTTGTAGTGTTTGATCATCTCTCCCTGGGTGGTCACATCCTTCACAGTCAAGGAAAAGGCACCTAGAGGAGTAATAAAGACACAAGGCATACAGAGGGAAAATCAGAATTGGGTTTCATTTCAAAGCCTCCCCAAATTATGCTCCCTATTTTGACCCTTTCCACCATAAGTTACCTTTCTTTCATCTCAACCTCAACCCTCTAGAAAGCCTTCCCTATCCTCTCCACTCAACTCAGACCTTGATGTTTCTTCCCCAGTTTCTCAAACTCACTCTGGAGCAGGCAGGATGTTCACTTAGCAAACATGCTGTCCCCGCATGGGCACGTGGTCATTCAGGGGACCCCTTTTGCCATGGACTATTGAGAAATGTAGAGTTATTGGAGGAACTAGGGTATGGATTGATTCATGGATTCATTCACTCATTCATTCTAGCTGAAAAGGCTGGCCCTGCCCCCACAAGGAATAGCAAATCCCAAACTTAAGCCCTCATGTCTGTGGAGAACAGAGTAACTTATTCCCCCAATTCATACACATTTATGCACCTTGTCCTGTATATTACTGTCTGCCTGCAGACAAAGGGTGGCAGATGGTAAAGGTTAAGAGCTAAAGGCAAGAGTTTCCACTGGAGAAATGTCTTTCCACAAACTTGATGTTTTTATAAAACGCCTCTGTCCAGTTCTCTGGGTACCTCGACCACCACTCTTAATAGGAAGATGAGGAAACTGAGGCCAGGAAGGGGAACACACTGGCGGGCTTGAGAGCTCCCCATCCTCCGAGGACGCTTTTGCGGTAAGCGATACCACGCTCTCCCGCTAGGTGTCAGGCTCGGACACCTCTTCTTCGGGTGTGCACGCCTGGTTTTCCCGCTGTGCTGTTTGTCTCCATCGAAAACCGCCTTTCCCTCTCGTCTTCCTTAGCTATTGCGCCTCTCATCACCTACTTGCAAAAGGATGCAAGTTGTGTGTGTACCCTGTCCCGGCGCTAAGAAACAGGAGAGTGGCTCTAGTGAGTTCATTCAACCTCGTACCACCCCGTAGTAAGGAAAAGGGCCTTTCTCCCCCCACTTTTTTTTTTTTCAACTCTACCCTGTGTAGGCTGCATCATAAGAGGCCTAGGACACCCTGCTTTCCTCCCCAAGATGCTGCTCCGGGAGCTCATGATTTAGGGGCTCCCACTTGCCTGGGTTCTTTTCACAGTTTAATATTCTTAGAGGGAATCTCCAAATCCTATCCGCTGCTGGTTCAGGGCTCCCAGAGACTGAGATTTAACACCGCAGAACTGTTCGCCTTCAGACTGGAAAACTAGTTGCTACTCACACAGATACTCATAAAAGGAGGCTTGAGAAGCTATGGGATGTCCTGGAGGCAACAGGGGGTGAGAGTTCATTTCCTGCTTCTGAGGGCAGCGTTTCTTCCCTGTCTCACATCCACTGGCTGTGGTTTTCAGACGCAGACGGAGGGCACTTGCTTCGGAGTTCTGAGGAGCACGTGTGCACATGCGTCTCTGTGCGTAGACATGTGTGTGGGCTTGATGATGCTGGGGGTTCCTGCAGCCCTGGCTCCATCTGGCCAATTCCTAGCTTGGGCTAGCTTCCCCAGAGTGGGCAAGGACAGGAGGGAATACCCCCACTTTTAGAGAACCCCTTCCTCCATCCTGAAGTTGGGGGTCCCTTTCTCTCCAGAGGGCACCTTAGCAATATACCATGACTAAGACATCATGTCCAGGGGGAAATCACATGATTCTAGGACTTGTGTCAACAGAATAGTGGTGGGTGGGGATACACAGGAAACGAGATGGGTTGAGCGATCATTGCTGAAGCAGAGTGGTGGGTACCAGGAGTTCCATTACACTATTCTCTCTATTTCTGTACATATTTGAAATACTCTATAAAAACAAAACAGTCATGTCATCTCCAGTGATGGTTTCTTGGTCAAAGGTGCTTTGCCGATAAAATGGACTAGTGCCAATATGGCTATATATATATATATATATCTCCATATATAGATTTAATCTATTGGTGCATTTCCAGAAATTCTGTAGAGCACTCAACTTACCAATGCACCCCTCCTGTTCCTCAACTTGGCCTTGACCCTTTGAAGGGCAGGGAGGTGTCAGGATCTCCCCTGAGCTTCCCAGTGTGTAACGAGCGGCTTTCCTTGTCCCACATTAGCTGCTCTGATGTTCCCACTCACTGCCATTCTCAAGCCATGACGGTGCTGAGGGACAAGGCAGCGGGGAGCTCCCACTAATCAGAACATCTGTCTCCTCTCATTGCCCCAACCACAGGGAACCAACTCGCAGCTCAGCCACTGTTTCTCCCCTTCATCCTCTGATGTCACTGTCACCACCTCCTCTCCAGTAAAAAATTGGCCACAAGGATGTAAGAGGTCCTTACGTGCCATGTCCTGATGAACAGAGCCTTTCTTCACACTTTTCTGGAAATTCCCCTCCATCAGCCCACGACAGGCCAGCTGGACACACTGTAGAGCTTGTAAAGCCTCTTAGATGGTTTGGGCTCTGAACCTCCAACCCCTGTTCACTGTTGGCCTCATGGGAGTCACTTCCTCCCTTAGGGACTCAGTTTCCTCACCTTTCAAATGGGGGTACTGACTTAGCATCCCAAAGATGGCAAACATATACCAGGAAGCAGATATGATAAGGTTCAGAGCAGCACATTCATAACCGCCCCAAACTGGAAACGGCACATGTCTCCCAACATCAGAAAGGAGAAACAGCTTAAGAATATTCATATACTGGGTTCTGTTTAGCAGTGAAAGTGAACAGACTACTGCCTTCCTCGACAGCATGAGGGGACCTGTTAGGGGCTGAACTGTGTCCCTCCCCAATTCCTATGTAGAAGTCCTCACCTCCAGTTCCTCAGAATGTGACTCTATTTGGAGAGGAGAGGTTTAAAAAGGTAACTACTAAGGTCACTGGGGAGGGGAATCCCTAATTCAATATGCCTGGTGTCCTTGTTAGAAGAGGAGATTAGGACGCAGATTGAGGAAAGACCAGGAGAGGACACAGGGAGAAGGTGGCCATCTGTAAGCCACGGAGAGAAGCCTCAGAAGAAACCAACCCTGCCGCCACCTTGACCTTGGACTGCCAGCCTCCAGCACTGTGGCACAGTACATTTCTGCGAAGCCCCCAGTTTCTGGTACTTTATGACAGCAGTCCTAGCAAATTGATATAGAACGTCATATACAATGTCCAGTGGAAGGGACAAGACATACAAAAGTAAAAATAGTACGATTCCACCTGCATAAAGTGGAATATACGAAACACGGGTGGCAAAACCGTAAGGAAAAGCAAGGAAGGATTTCCCTAAAAGTTGGGATGCCTGGGTGGCTCAGTGGGTTAAGCATCTGCCTTCAGCTCAGGTCATGATCCCAGGGTCCTGGGATGGAGTCCTGCATTGGACTTCCTGTGCGGTGGGGAGCCTGCTTGTGCACGTGCTCTCTCTCTCTCTTTCTCATATAAATAAATAAAATCTTAAAAAAAAGAAAAAAAAAAGAAAAAAGGATTTCCCTAAAAGTTGAGATAGCAGTGACTTCTCTGGGGGTGGGTGTGGGTAGGTTGAGTCAGAGAGGAGCACAAGTGGAGCAGTGAGAGGGGCTGTGGACATCTGGAATGTTCCCTCTCTTGAGTCTACACAGGTGTTTACCTATTATGACTCTATAATTGTACCCTTACTTATAATTTATGCAACTTTTATATGTTTTATATGTCATAACAAAGGGAATTTTAAGAAGGAAAGAAGGAGAGAAAACCAAATAAAAGAGAAAGAGAAAGCCCGGTGGCCTGCGGGTGGCAGGAGAAATGTTTCGGGGGTTTGAATCCACGAGTGCTCCCATTTCTCCACAATGGCCACAACCCTCTTTCATATCCAGGCATGGGCCGTTCTCCAAACTTCTGTCACCTTCCAGGCTCCTGTAAGTGTCTGAGGTCACACCCTCTGGCTGAGATGATCTCTAAGAAGTCTATCAGCTCCCAAATCCTTTGATTCCAAAACATGGCTTTGGGTCGTGCCCCCTCTTCCGACCCTGCCAGCCTCAGTGCCCCCGCTGAGCCAGAGATGATGCACAGTGGCCAGGGCGGGAGCGGCTCTTCAACTGCCTCTCCTACTTGTGCCCTGTACGTTTCCAGCCTGGCCAGTGGAGACCTGTTGGCACCACAGTCTCTCACTCAGTGACTAGGCACTGGACGGGCTGTCCGGGCAGGGCCTGACTTGAGAGGGAGATGGGAGCCCCAGAAGCCGCCGGGTTCCCCTGGCTGGCATTCCCCACCCACCATCCCCTCCCAGGAGCAGCCTCAGGGGGGGCTTCCTGGGGACTTCACAGGAGGGAGTGCTGGGCACCATGCTTACCTTTGTTGGTTTCACTCTCTCTGATAAGAAAGGAGCCCGCCTTATTGATTGGAGCCAGAAGCTGCCTCTCAGCATCCTTCCGGCTAATTGATCTAAAGAACCATCTGGAAAAGGGCAAAGGCAGGCAAACATCAGAGGCTGGCCATGCTCCTCAGAATATTCATATCCGTACCTCCCTTCTCCCCACCCACAAAAATAAAATAGCGTTTTCCTGTTTTCAGGTTAACCCTGAGATAACAATACTCCTCACATCTTGATTCATGAAATGCCGTTTGGCCCCTGTGCCCCCTTTTCTTTTCACTTCCCATCAAAGGATAGACTTACTGCTTTTTTGAACTGAGAACATATTTTGGGTGCCCTTTGTTAATTTTACTCTGGGAAAGGGCACCTGACCTCCTTCTCTCAAAGCACCCCCTCCTTGAGGTCAAGTCTGAATTCCACCAAGTGCTGAGACTCTCAGAGCACATATTCCTGCCATGTTCCTCTCAAGCATGGACCAGTCAGTGTGGAAGTAAGTGGGCCCATGGCCCCACACACTGTTCCAGGGAAAAGCGCAGGGCTGGGAGTGCCAGACAGAGAACCTTCCCAAGGGCGACCATCGCTGGATGAGGGACACCTGGTGAGGCCACTAACCCGGTTCCTGCACTTTGCTCAAGAGTTTGACAGAGTCTGAGCTCTTTCAGGGGAAAAGCCACATCCTACCTATTTTTACTGCTTTCTCAGTACTTGGACAGAATCGGAGTCCAGGTACTGTTTGCCCAGTGCATGCTGTGGGAGGGAATGAGTGACTGGTGCTGTGTGGAAGTGGGTTATGAGGCTGCTGGGGAGTACTGCTCTCTGGAGGCCAATTCTGGATGAGGCCACCATGCTGTGAGTCCCCCTGAGGCCTGCCCACTGGAGGCACTGGGAAGAGAGGGAGCTGATCACCATGCCTCGATGTTAGCTTGCAAGGCCATGGGCCAGTAGGGCTGTTTCTATCCAAATGAGCCAGGGGAGGGGCAGCTCCATTTCACAGAGGGGAGGAGTGAAATGAGCAGGGAGGGGTGTCTCCCTGAGCACCAGGTTGTCAGGGACCAGGGACGGTGGATAAGCTTTCCCCCAGCAGTTCCAGTTCATGCCCCTTTTCTGCTCCCTCCATACTGGGCTCACAGAGGCTCACCTACCAGCCACTTTCTGACCCCTCCCTGCCCAGCAGCCCCCAGAGCAGAAGCAGCAAGTGAGCCTCTGCTTTGAGGGCCTTCCCTGTGTCCACCTACTTTTCCACTTCCAGGGTCTCCACTCGGGCCACAAAGTTGCTGGGCACGTAGCCTTCTCTTCCGGTTATGAGAGACCTGGCCAACCACCAGTCTCCAACTCTACGGAGGAGGAGGGAAACCAGAATGGGATAGTGGCCCCTGTGGGCCTCTCCCGGGGGCCACTCACAGCCCTCCCTCCACTCTGATCTTGTCCCTGAGGCAGAGGATTCACAGAGTGCAGGCGAGAGGGAGCTTGGACGAGTTGCTCAGTGAGGGGGATGCTAACTTGCCAAGCATGTCACAGGAAGGGGATGATTAAGCCTCTAGGGGAAGAGTTTGCGCAGACAGCCTGACCACCCTAGAGGGCCCCTGTCTTCCGTGAGTAGCCTTCCTCTTGATTAATGGGACAGATTGAGAGTTTAGTGAGTGAGTTGGGACCAGACGGGAAAGACGAACGCAGGAGGAGAGCTGCTGCCCAAAGGAGGAGCCGGGCAGCCCACGCATGCCCAGAAGGTCGGGGCTTTCAGACTTTTGTCCCAAGGCCATTGCAGAACTTCAAGAACAAAAGCAGAACCGCAGGGGTCCACAGAACAAGCCAGACGTTTGAGAGAGAGCAGACTTTGGAGGAGTTTCTGAGTGGGAGCCCTGGAAATCAAGTAAAGTTGATTTCATGAGTAGAATCCTGTGCGAGGTCTTCTCTGGCAAGGGAGACACAGCCAGGCAAGTGCTGTGCCCATCAGGAGGGCTTCATGGAGGAGGTGACATTCCAGGTGGGATTTGAAGGAGGAGTAGGATTTTGACAGTGGGGCAGTTGATAGTGAATGGAAACCACCTTGTGAGAAAGACTTTGGAACGATAAGTAGAAGGAAGACGACTGGGTCAAGGTAAAAAGAAATGGTGGCTGACTGGGCTGGGGGTGGAGTGATGGAAGAGATACTCATAGAGGGTGGGGGTGGGGTGGAGTGAGGCAGTGGACGGCTGGGTGGCCATTCTGCTGTGATAGGGAGCTGCAGAGGCCTCTGACCATAGGACGGCATTCCAGAAACTTACTCCTTCAGTATCTGCAGCTTCTCTCCCTTCAGCATCTGCAGGTCCCTGTCATTCACTGAGCTGTAGTCGTACAGGGCCACCACGAAATGCTCCTCTAGAGTGAACAAGGAAGAGATGGGCACTGCTCAGGCCCAGCAGAGTGAGGGCAGCGGCTGGATAAGTCTGTGCTGTGGGCCATCTCTGGCTGCCATGAGGTCAGGATGACGCAGGGACAGAGGGGAAGCTGTGTTGTGCTTTCTCGCTCACTGACACAGCAGAGGAAACTCTTGTCTGGCAGACTGACCTGCTGACTTTGCTGCTGGTAACAAGGACGGGCTGCCCCTCAGGGCCTGTCCTGTCTTCCCTTCTGGTCTCCACATCAAAAGACCCGGCCAGGGCTACCCTCTCAGGGAGTGGCTAGCCCAAAAATCTAGGGAGATGGGCTTCATTGGGCTGATGGTTGCTGTCCCAAGTTTGGGAATGAGCATAGGCTGATTCCTTATTGCCTCAAAGGCACATGAGCTTCCCTTCTCTTCCCCTTCCCACCTCTATTCCAAAGGGGGTAGTGGTCTTGGAACGTGGCCGCTGTAACCTTGACCTGTCACTGTGCCCAAGGCCCTATCACAGTGCTCCTGGCAGGCAGTACCCCTGACTTGCTGCTGGTCCTGGGAATGGACATCCGAACGGCCACTGCTAGTGAGAAGGGCTTTCCTGCACAGCTCTGGGGAGCCAAGAGCCTCTGGAAAAGGTCACTTGGAGACCACCTAGCTCACCTGGGAGCAGATGACTCAGCTTCATCACTGACATGTGGTGTGATGGGCTATTCACCTTCCCATAGGGGGTAGAGGGGATTGGAAGAGATGACAGCACCCCCCCTCCAGTTCTGAGATTCAAGTCATTGCACCAAAGGCAGTTAGTTTATTTTTTCCTCAGGGCTTCCCCCTGGTAGGAAGTGAAGGACAAGCCCTGTGGTAACTAATGGTGATCTCCAGCAGGATGAGAAACACCAGGTAAGATAACTCATCTGGTTTTAGCCTGTTGCTCAGGCATTTGACAGGCTCTGAGCTCTCTCAGGTTGAGGAGCCATGTCTTACTCAATTTTGCAGCCTCTCCAGTACTTGGACAGAGCCAGGCTCTGGGTACTGTTCACTCAGTGCATACCTGGTGGGGCAATGAGGGACAGAGGCTCTGGCAGAGCTCCTGGTGCTGTGTGGAGGGGCTGCTCTCCTGCAAGCCAATTCTGAAGGAAGCTACCATCCTGTGAGGCCCCCCA
Organism: Ailuropoda melanoleuca; assembly: GCF_002007445.2. Taxonomy (NCBI): domain Eukaryota; kingdom Metazoa; phylum Chordata; class Mammalia; order Carnivora; family Ursidae; genus Ailuropoda; species Ailuropoda melanoleuca. The sequence continues at coordinate 82,310,035 of NC_048222.1, read as the reverse complement.
AGGTCCAAACCCCTGACCCAGGAGGGCCAAGGTCACTCATTATGCGACCCCCCCCCCACTGTCCTACTCACCAGAGTGGCAGTAGAGACTGGGGGTGAGGGAGGGTGGTGTGAGTAGTCAGAGGTGGGAAGCGACTTTGAAAGTGGGGAAGTGGGGAGAAAGATGGTGCTCCCATACACAGAGCAGACTCAGGGCAGGAGGGAAGATGCAGACCCATCAGCCCTCACCCTTTGAGGCTGGGGTTAGAATCTTTGAAAACTTGGGTTCGTTTTTATGCTGTTTGTATTTATTGTAATGTTTTTCTTTTTGTCGCATTTACAGTTTGTAGTCCTTTTTTGAAAAACAAAAAACAAAAAACCACCCAGGCTCAGATACAGGAACTGGGGCTTGGTTCCTGGAGGGGCCCCCACAGGCAGGTGAAGCCTGGGGCAGAGCTGGGCCACACCCCTCGCTGTGCCTCCTTTAGGCCCCTCCCCACACAGATGCCTCCTCTCTGACCCTAGAGGGCTTCCCTGTTCTCTCCAGCAAGCTGCTCCCAGCTGGGCCCCTGTTCTGCCTGCATGCAGCCCGGGCCTAGGGCAGATGGCCTGTAGAGCCTCGGCTTCCAAAGCAGCCCCTTCTTACCTTTGTCTGGGCATGTGTCCGGAGGTGCAGGGGCCAGGTGGTTAAACAGGACCTGGAGCAGAAACACACAGATACACACACAACACACACACACACACACACACACACACACACACACACACACACACGTGCTGTGTTAGTTCAAACCCCCAAGGCCTGGGCAGGGAAGCTGCTGCACCTGTCAGCTGGGTGCTCTGTAGGGAGCTGCTCTGTCAATAGGAGGTTGCACGGTAAATTGTCCACTGGGTGCCGCAACTCCTTAGGTACCAGCGTCATCTCACACAGCCCTGGACCATACACGGGGTCAGAGCAGGAGGGTGTAGGGATGCCCCAGCATTGTAAGAGGGAGCTGTGGAATGGCGGGGATGGAGGGAGGAGGGGATGGGGGAAAGTCAGATCACCTGGATTCATATGCTGGCTCTGCCACTAAACGATGAAGCTGCAAAAGGGTATTGGTTCTCAGGGAAAATTATTTTAAAAGCATATTTCCCGGGGCACCTGGGTGACTCAGTCAGTTAAGCGTCTGCCTTCTGCTCAGGTCATGGTCTCAGGGTCCTGGGATCGAGCCCCGCATTGGGCTCCCTACTCAGTGAGGAGTCTGCTTCTCCCACTCCCTCTCCCTCTGCCCCTTCCCCCTGCTCATGCTGTCTCTGCCTCTCTCTTTTTCTGAAATAAATAAAAAAAAATCTTTAAAAAATAAAAACATATTTCCCTAAAACTCAACCAATCTATCCCTAGGTATATAAACTGTAAAGAAGCTTTTGCATGTGTGTGCTAGGAACCTTGTATGAGAATGATCTCAGCAAAACTTACAACAATTCGTAAGAATTGTAAAGGGTGGAAATCATCCTTACGACGAATGACAGAAAAATAGGCAAACCGGGGCACAGTCATGCAAGGAAATGCTACACCACTGTGGGAGCTACTGAGCTCTAGCTACGTGCATCGATGTGGTTGAAGGTCACAGACATAACGGAGATCTGACAACCAAGTCTCAGAAGAATACATGCTGCTTGATTTGATTGAAAGTACGTAACGGGCAAAATTAAACTAAACAGTCTTTAGGAGCATACACACATGTGATGATACAGAAAAGCAAAGCTAAGGAATGATGAACACATTCAGGATAGGAGCCTGGGATGAGGGATGGACAAGGGGGATAATGGTCCCTTTTCCCCTTTAAGATCAGAGGGGTTGTGCTGGGTGTTTGTTTCATTATTCTTTTAATTTGGTGGTTGTGTTATGAATATTCTTTTTTTGTACTCCATATTTATTGAACACAATTTTGAAGTTGCATTTTGCAAAATGGTATGTACAGTATGGCTCCATTAAAAATATAAACACATCATATAAATAACATCGAGAATAAGGGTCTGGGGGCAGGAGCCCCGCAGTGCTAACTCTGGGTATCGCTGGTTAGTGGGATAATGAGTATTTATAATTTTTCCCCATAATTAGTATATATGATGTGATTTTTTTAAAAGTGAAAATTGGGGGGCCTCGGTAGCTCAGTCAGTTGAGCGTCTGCCTTTGGCTGTGGTCATGATCCCAGGGTCCTGGGATCGAGTCCCGAGTTGGGCTCCCTGCTCGGTGGGGACTCTGCTTCTCCCTCTCCCTCTGCCCCTCACCCTGCTCATGCTCTCTCTCTCTCAAATATATAAAAAAAAAATCTTAAAAAAAATAAAGTTAAAAACATTCCAGGCTCTATAACTTATTAGCATGTAACTTTGGAGAAATTACTCAGTCTAAGTCTGAGTGTGCTCTGGCCATCATTCACTGATTCAACAAACATCTCATTGTTCTGTGCCAAGCCCTAAACTAAGTTGGGACATAGATAAAATGCCTCGTTTGTCTAAGAAATGGGATTAGCCATTCCCATATCCCATTAGGTCACTGTTGGACTAAAGTATGACCAGTTGAATGTGCCCCTGGAGGTAGAGAGTGAGAGAACAGATTCCAGGCATGACTCCCAACTGCCCCAAAGATAGGTAGCTGGGTGGGGGCGGGGGTGTCACAAACAATCATCTAAAAATGCGTCATCGGAATGCAGCGGCCTCCGTGAAGGGCTCTAATTGCTCTGTGAACCAGCCAGAATTGCATCTCAGGGGCCTGAGGGTTTGCTGGGGAGGTGTGGATAGTCTTAGGATTCCTTATCCCCAGAGAGTAAGCTCCTTAGAATGCCCGCTGCAGTGCCATGAAGGGGACACTGATCTCCAGGGGCTTCTGGGTAGGGGTGGGGGCAGCAGATGTTGCTAAATGCCTCAGACCCTTTCCCACCACACCCTCTTCTCAAGCTGACCTTTTTGATTTCTTTTTCTCTTCAAGGCTGCCCCTGTGAAATGAAAACTGGCTAAGAGTCACTGGGGACTACCCATGCCCGATCTTGTGCTAAAGGTATTACGTTATGGAATTGCATGGCTGTATATACATCACATATTGTTACAACCCTATCAGAAAGGCACTTTCACTATACCCATTTTACAGATGCAGAAACTGAGGCTTAGGGGAGTTGAGTAACCTGCTTCAAAGCACACAGCTAATCGATGTAAACACTGGCAATTGGCTGCTAAACGTTCTGTCACACCAACATGAGGTGGGTGCCACATTTGGTGGCAGGGGCAAGGGGCCAATTTGTCAGAGCCCTGAATTATCTAGAAATGGCCCTGGCGCTGGCTGGAGACAAGCAGCAGCCTCCAGGGAGTTGCATATGTTCTCTGCTCTTTTCCTCCCCTTCCCTCTCCAGCTGGGAACAGCTGTCACTCACCAGGGGTGGCAGTGGTGGGGGGTCTTTGCTCTGGGTGCTGACCTTCACAGGACTCCTTCGGCCCTTACTCTTCTCCTTCACTTGCTTTTTGCTGCTCACCACTCCCATCCTGTCGGAGAGCACACCGCAGAGTGGTGATGTGAGTAGGTCTTCAGAGCCTCAGTACAGAAGAGCTCCCCCAACCCCTTCCGGATTGCCAATTAGAAAGGTGGGGGGAAGGAGGGAAGGGGAGCAAGGAAGGTCAAAATCAGAACATGGAGTCAGTAGGGGTCTGGCAGGCTAAGCTTGCATCATTTTTTCCCCCGGAGCAGGAAGAAGTGGTCCAGAGAGGAAGAATGACTGTATTTAGGACACAGAGATCATCTGAGCAAACTGCCAGAACCTGCTGGGGTGGAACCCCGTTCCCCGGGGACAGGAGCCCTGGCATCCAGAAAGAGTCTGACAACGTGTCTGGTGGTCTGGGTTCTAGTCTTCATTTTGCCGCGGGCTACAGTACATGGGAAGGTCACGTTCCTCTCTCGGCTCATGTAAGAAACATGTCTGAGGTTCTTCCCCACTCAGATTTTCGGGTGAGATGCTGTAAATTCAGGACACAGTAATAGTTCAGGTATCTGAAGCTAACTGCCTCTTCTCAGTAATCTCAGGTTAACTTCCTTAGAGGTGAGAGAAATATGGCCAAGATTTTTCTTGAGTAAAGGATCATAGAATGACCGAAGTGGGAAGGATGCTAGAGACCACGGCCAACATCACCACCACATCAGCATTGCCTCCATTCCAGGGGTGGTTATTCAGGAAGGCCTTACACTTGACCAGGAACTTCACAAACCCTGTTTCTCCTCATCCTTTTCACTCTAAAGTTAGTGTGAGTAGGCATTACCGCTGTCCCAGACTATTGACATGTTCAATAGCTGGTTCACGGTCACTTCACCATTGAAGAGCCAACTCTGGAGTCCTGGCTGACCCCATACCACCACACTCCACCTCACACCTGGCCCATCTCCAAGATGCAGATATTTGGAGGAAAGGACCTTGAGTTCCTGCTCTTGTCTTAAGGGCCATACGGTTGGTGGAGAGCTCCTGACTGCTTTCAAATATGTTCACAGCATGTCTTTGATTCCAAGATGAACCTTTTTCACATTTCACTATCTCTGAAACCGTGATGGGTTTTACAATTGATGATGATTCATAAAGTAATTAGCAGCATCTTTTTTCCCTGTGTTAGTGATACATAAAATAAACACTAGCCCTCCAAACAGCGGTGTCTTAGATTTAATGAAACGCAATGATGCTTTTCTTCCAGAAAGCTGAGAGCACATGTCTCATACCACTTCTCCTTAAACTCACCTTGAAAAAAAGAAAGACTATAATAATTTTAAATATAGGACAGACAGACACAATAACAAATAATCCATAAATACTTTGTTGGAGTACGCCTTGCATATAGAGCATGCAGTACTTCACATTTGTAAAGAACAGGACTTTTTCATTTTTAAGTAGTTTCTTTATGTCAGTTCAGATAAACCTTAGCAGAAAATGAAATTTGGCGCTAAAGTTACAGGCCAACATTTCGGTTTTCAGAGATCTTTTGGTATCAGAATTTTGCATAAGGGGTTATGGGTTTCTTTTCTTATTTTTAAAGATTTTATTTATTTTTTGTCAGAGAAAGAGAGAGAGCACAAGCAGGGGGAGCCGGAGGAAGAGGGAGAGGCAGGCTTCCTGTTGAGCAAGGAGCCTGATGTGGAATTCAATCCCAGGACCCTGGAGGTCACAACCCGAGCCGAAGGCAGACGCCTAACCAACTGAGCCACCCAGGCGTCCTGGATTATGGGTTTCTATGAAGAATTGATACTGAGCCCTGTGTCACATTGGACTCTCTGCTCAGTGAATGATCTGCTTCTCCCTCTCACTCTCCCTCTTTTTCTCCCTCTCTCTCTCTTTCTCAAATAAATAAAATCTTTTAAGAAAAAAAGAATTGATATTGGATTTTATCAGGTACCTATTGAGTATCTCTTCATATGATAATTTAATTTGTTGATGTGATGAATTATGTTGATAAATTTTCTGCTACTAAAACTTCCTTCCATTCTGAAATAAAAGCTGTTTGGTTATAGTTCATTAGTCTTTTGGTACATGGATGGATCCTATTCGCCAATATTTTGTTTCAAATGAGAATCAATATTTCCATATGGGTTTTGTGTATGAGGAGTTAACACTAAGATGTACTGGCTTCATAACATACAAGGGAGCTGTCCACCTTTTTTCCTATGGTCTTGAATTGTTTAATAACCCTGGGACTCTTTGCTCTTTAAAGGCTAGTTAGAACTCGCCAGTAAGTCATCTGTTCATGGGGTCCTTTTAAAAAGTAGAACTTTAAGTAAATTTCCAATTTATTCTACAGGAATTTGCCAGTTCCCATTTTTCCTCCTCCTTGCACCATTTTGATGATTTATATGATTTATTAGGAGATTTTTTACCCTCACATTTTCCAGTTTGTTGTCATAAAGTTTTATGTAGTATTGTCTTGTAATTATTTTAACCACTTCTTTTTCTTTATTATGTCCTCTTTCTTATTCCTAATATAAATTAAATGAACTTTCAATAATAATTACAATTTTTTAATTGGATAAAATTATCTGAAGTTTTCTCTGGCCAAATAAAGTTCTAATCTAGCTTTAAAATGATGAAAAAGAAGACTGTAGTCAAAACAGCATAAAATTGGAATAAGAAGAGACATACAATCAGTGGAGCAGAATAACAAACATGCAAACAGATTCCAGTGCATTTGGAACCGCATATAAAAAAAGGTTGCATTTTACTTCAATGGAGAACTGATGGTTGATTTTAATAAATGGTATTAGGAAGATGGTTGTCTACCTAGAAGAAAAGACAATTGGACCCCTACCTCACACCATATTAAAAAATAAATTTCATGTGTACTTAAAAAAATATAAAACACTTCTAAAAATTTAATTGAAAGAAAATTTAGGCGACGATATGTATGAGCCAGAGTTTGGAGATAACAATGAACAATGATAGAATAGCCAGAAGCCGAAAAAACAAAAAGACATATTGATAGCAAAAAGACAAATTTATAAACACGAAAGGTATTATATGGTAAAAGGAACCATTGTGAAGTAATTACATAAGCAGTATATTGGGAAAAAGATTTGCAAGGCATACTGCAGGTAAATGTGTATTTATAATATACACAGTGCTTATGAAAATTAGCAAGAATATGAATCTAGCCTACAACCCACTCAATAGAAAAATGAGTAAAGATTGTAAATGGCAGTTTATCCAACACAAATCCCAGTAGCTAAATAAACATGTGAAAAATGTTAAAATTATTTACTGATGGGAATATGCAAATTAAGATAATAAAATATCACATTACATCAATAAGATTGGGGAAAAAATAAAAGGAATGATAATACCAATTGTTGATGGTAAAGCAAGGGAGAATTGTGTTTTCATGCATTTCTGGTATGGAAGTATTTATTATAGCTACTTTTCTTTCATCTCTTCTTACCCATTGTATTTCTAGGATGAACCCTCAATGAAGGCTGGGATCTTTGTCTCACTCATTGTTGAATCCAAATTGCTAAAACAGTGCCTGGCAAGGAGTAAGGGCTTAATAAATATTTATTGGACAAATAAAATATGAAATATTACTGACTGTATAGAAAAAATTTCCAGTTTTATTAAAATTAAAAATACTTATACCTTTAAATTTACAATCTCACTTCTGGGAATCTCAGAGACTAATCGATCATTGTTATATAAGAATATATGAGATATAAAATTGTTTATTGCAGCAATGTTTGTAGCTGCAAAAAGCAAAACAAAAAAACTTCGTAACTGCTCACCATTTGGGGAATTGTTGAATAAATGTGCATTCTAACGGTCTCTAATATATTACACAACTCTTAAAAAAATGTACTAGATCTTTACAAGTGAAGCTAAGAGGAATTTCGAGAACATGCTGTTATGTGAGAAAAGCAAGATGCACAGAGATGCATGAAGCTATCCCATATTTGGAAATATCAAAGAATGAGAAAAGAAACACATTTTTATGTTACATGAAGAGAGGTTTGGGAGGATAAACACAAAGTTGTTGACTTTCATTATTGGTGGGGGAGGTAGAGATAGACAAGGGAGGTAGAAAACAAAAACAAAACAAAACCAAATTATAAAAATCGTGTGTGTGTGTGTGTGTATTGTGGGTGTTCCTGTGAAGCAGTGCCCCAAAAAGATATTTTCTAAAATATTAATGTTGCTTATCTCAGGTGATAGGACTTCATAAGACTTTTACCTTCTTTGGTATAATTTTATAGGTTCCTTGAATTCTTTAATAGGAAGCATATATTATTAGTACAAGCAGAAAAAGAGAATGCCATGACTTGTCCAGCACCAGAGAGGCATAAGGGCCAGAGCCAGGGCCAGCCCCGGTTCTTAAGAACAGCCACTGAGCAGCCACCAGGGCTGCCTGAGCCTCATGCCTTTCCTGACCTCTCACAACCTCTTGGTGCAATGAAGGATCAGAAGGCAGCAGCTTTTAGAATTTTCCAAACTTGGACTCCTGCTTCTGCCACTGCCCAGATGATCAGCCATATCCGGTCAGCCATATTACCACCAATACTACACTTCCTGAGCAAATGTTTATGTCCTCTTCAACAACATAACTGAATGTTTAAATAACTTGACAAAAAGTAAAATTCCTAAAATCAAATCACCCATACTTACACTTTGTTGTCCTTCTACTCCTTAGTAGTGTATATACAGATGACTTTCCATGGTTTTTATACATACATAGGTTCTCTATGGGTGCCTCCACCCCAGTGGGTCTGACTGGAGACCAGAGCTACTCAGGAGGCCATGTGATGACTAGAGCTGTGTCTGGGTGCTGGAGCTGCCACCCTGCTGTGATATTTTAACAGTTTCAGGCTGGGTGGAGCCAGGAAATGCAGAAGTCCATGCAAAACCAAAGTGTAACACGTGCAGGCCCTGGGTGGCTCCAGGTGGCTTTGCTGCACCGAGAAGTCACTGGCCTCCTTTCCAGTGACGAAGGATGGAAAGATGGATGGGAGAAGGGTGTGAGTTTGTGTGTGTTTGTACATGAAAGAAAGAGAGAGACGGAGTAGGGAGGGAAGAAGGCAGGGTGTACACATGTGCACCTGTGTGTGTGTGTGACAGAGCAAGTGTGTGCATGTATCCATGTCATGTGTGCTTGTGTGTGTGTGTGTGTGTATGTGTGTGTGTAGTGGGGGGCAGCTAGCAAGGGGACAGGAAGGTGAGGCAAGGGACTTCTCCTTATTTATTTGGAATGGATTCAACCCCCCTCTGCATACTTTAACCAAAGCAGGGAGGTCAGTGTTTGCCCCAGGGGAGCCGCTCAAAGCCTGCCACACAGCCGCAGCCTGACAGGGGATGTGGTGGAGGCAGCGACTAAAAATAGAGAAACTAGAAACCCTTTATTTACAGTTGCCTGGCAGTTCACAGGTAGGAAAGCACTTGGCATATATGATTTATTTGATATTCAGGAAAGCATCAATAGGTTGGTTACAATTATCCTCATTTTATGGCTGAAGATAAGAGTGGCAAAGTGGCTTGCTAAGGTCACACTGAGGTGGCAGAGCCAGGAGCTGGAACATGTTCTCAGCCCAGTACTGCCTGGAACTCACTGCTCAAAGCAGGTGCACAGGTGGCCCCACCTGGGGCTCCATCCCCTTTGACCCACAGTTCAGGTTCAGGTTCAGGTTCAGCTACCCTGTTCTCTCATCCATGGGGGCTGCCACCTGTCTCAGAAGCCCTCCATCCGAAGGACAAACCTCCGGGGTTGCTGCTGGAACAGGGAGGTCTTGGGGGTTGTTTGCCCCTCTGGAGTTCGGGCACACTCAGGCCCAAATATGGGATAACTTCATTTCTCCCTACTCCCTGGTGTGGTGTGGGGAGTCAGGGGTTCAAGGAACCTGGACTCAAAAGCAAGCTATGTATTGGCCTTGTGAACATGGACAAATCCCTTAATCTCTCCAAGTCTCAGTCTCCTTACCTATAAAATGGGGAGGTATGAAATTTTTCTTTGTTTCATACATAAAGCCTTCCTGAAAAAGCATACTCAATGGTGAATGCTGAAAAAAGTCAAACAATTGACTTTGCTGTTTTGTGGGAAGAGGGCAGTTTTCTGCAGAATTAAGCCATGTTATGAAATTCTCAATTACGTCTTGTCTATTTGGCAAATCTTCACCATCTATTTTCAACCTCTCACAGATGTTTATAAATTATGCACTCACCCATCATTATGGGCGTAATTTCAATGACTATTTGACTGTTTGTGATAAATTAGAGAAAAATGCACCAAAATATTAAACCAATTGTGCAAACACTACTACTCATGTGAATATGGTTGTCCTGCAAAGACTCAGCGGTTGGCAGGTGGTCACAGGCCCCCGTGATGCTGAGAATGTTCGTTCACCAGCTGACGTGCTCAAGTTCAAATGCAACATATGGAAAATGTTTTGGGACATACAAATATGTAGGTTTTCTAAAGGTCAAGACCAACAGCTTGTACATAATTCTCATGGTTGTCAGGCAAACCAACAAGCTGAGGGTAGGAAAAGAACAGAGGACAGAAAATGCTAAATAAATATTAACTAGAAGACACCCAGAACAACTTGGGTGATACTTTCTCTCTCCAGAGTTTTATGATGCCCAAAGGTGGCCCTTTTTTGGGGATTCTGAGATTCCCACCTTTTTTTTTTTTTGGAGGTGTTTCTGAGGGCCTGGTGTTGGAAGCCAGGGTGTTTTCTGGTGGTGGTGGGTAGGGGCACAAAAGCCAATGTAGATGGTGGCTGCTGTGCGGCCCAGGAAAGTGTTGATGGCTCTGAGTCCCTCCACTGCACTTACTGCTCTGGAAGCTCAGGCACATTATTTTAGAGGCAGGGGGATGGTTGAGAAAAAGTCTCATGCATGAAGTTGTGGAACACGTACATTCTCACAACAGAAAACTCAGGTTGACTCTGGTTTCTTTTTTTAAATAGCAGGTACTATAACATCTTCAGTGTTTCCCGTGTGCCAGACACTAAGCCAGACATGGCACATACATTGTCGTGTTTGAGAGAGACCTTGAAGCACGGGAGACAAAATACTGAGCTCTGAATCCTGGTTTTACTGTTTTCTACTTGTATATTCTTGGGCAAGTTGCTTAACATTTGTGATTCTTAGTTTTGGGATAATAACTGTTTACAACAGAGTGTTGCAAGGATTAAATTAGTACAGGCTATTGGGCCATTTTGGAACAGTGCCTGGCCTGAAGTCAGTGTTTAATAAATGATTTACTATTTTTCCACATATACAGATTACCAATAACAATCTCTTCAGTAACAGTGTGAGATAGGCATTACTACTTTCTTTCTACAGAGAGATGAACTTGGGACATAGAGTGTTTTTCCAGGTCAAGCAGTTAGTAAGCTGTGGGGCCCGCCTTACATCCAGTTCTGATTGGCTCCTGGGTCTGTAATCTGGAGACCTTGTCTTGCTTTACCTTTCTGACTTTGACCTGTCAGGCATGGGTAGGCAGCATCAAGGTGGAACAGGTTAGCCTATCTGCAAAGCCAGGGCTCAGCCCAGGTGTTGGCTGCCATGATGAGATAATGTCTTTCCTTCAGTGAGTTCTCTCTTCCCTCACGGAGTGTTTTCTGACATCTAGGCATTCCAAGTCCTGGTCCCATGAAGTCATTAGTGCTTCACCTATTTCCTAGATGAGAAAAGTATAGTAATGGCCATGTGACTCTGAATCAGAGAAGAAGACAAAGAACTTGAACTGAAGCCCATTTTTTGGAGTCTCAACTTCAAGGTAACTCAACTTGAATGAGGCTACCTCATATTTCCCTCCACACGCGAACATGAAATAATAGTGGTGTTGGCTTTTAGAGCTCTGTATCCTTGTGTTCCTTCAGTCACTGTCAACTGTGTACTGTGTCAGGCAAAGACGGAGAGAGGAAACAAGGAAGGAGTCTGCCTCGTGGTAGGATGAAGAGGTGAGACATATACCCAAGTCACAACAATCCAAGGTAGGCAGAATTACATGCTGAAAAGAGGTTTTGTGAGCTCAGCAAGAAGAAATCACTTCCACTTGGAAGAAAACACTAGCTAGACCTTAAAGAACAATTCAGATGTAATTTTTTAAGATCAAAACAATTTTTAATGAAAAATTTCGAAGTATAAAAAATAAGGATTAGAATGAACACCCACATACTCATGACCCACATTCAATAATTGTACATTACTTTCTCGATAGTAAGACAAACCATTTTATAAATAAAGGATTGAAACTTCCTGAAATGAAATAAAACAAATGGCTTGAAACATGCCCTGTTACTTCCATATACTTTGCATGCGTCACTAAACTGTGGAGACATACCTCACATAACCACAATGTCGTTATCACACCTAACAAAGCTAGCAATAATTCCATGGATGTTCTAACATCTGTACTCAGATTTCCCCAACTGTCATAAAAATGGCTTCTTGCTGTTGGTTTGTCCTATTGGGGATTCAAACAAGCTTCATACATCACGTATGATGGTTCTATCTCTCCCTCTACTGGGATAGCCCACACCCCCCACTTTGGTTAGTTTCATGCCATCATTTGTAAAAACCAGGTTGGTGGTCCTATAGAATGTTCTGCGTTTTGGATTTTGCTTCCTTATGATGCTTTGTTTCTCTGTCCCCCTATTCCTGGTACATAGCGTTAACTCTCTGGGCTCCATTAGATCCAGGTTCATCTTTTTCTCGCAGGGATGCCTTATGGAAGGACCATGTGCTCCACATCACACACTATCAGGAGGCTTACACTGTCTGGCTGTACCATTTCAGTGATGCTAACATAGACCTGGGTTCAAGGGATGCTGGTCTGATCTCTCCATTGACAAGTTCCCCATCAACACTTCAACTAATGTTTCCATTAGGGGTTACTAAGTATTACTAAATACTGACACTCTAATTTCATCATTCCTTCCACACTTGTTAGTGGGGAGTTGAGAAAGTAAAGGATCGGGGGAAAAAAACAACAACAACGCCTTGTGTAATTCTACCAGGGTTGGGTAGTATTTAGGTATAAAGAAATAGTGCTTTTCTTTGCTCAGGAAACAGAGTTTTTTCCATTGGCTGGATTGTAGAGCATATAACAGAATTATTCAAGAAACCTCTGTTACCACCTTGGGCAATACTTTTAAATACTAGTAGTGTATTTGTCCAGTACTGATATAGGAATATATACATATATACGAGTTATAATTCTTGGCTGAGCACGTGGAGCCCCCGGGGCACGTACGAACCCCTGCCAGGGGGCAAGCTGGAAGTGATGACTTGCGACACGGTTGTGCTTCTTGGTCAAAGTGGCTGCCAATTTAGGGACAGTGAAGAGGAGACACACATGTGGCTATTTCAATCTTGTAGAGTGAAAATATTTCCACAGTGGAAATTACTCCCCACCATGGTAGAGTTAATAGAAAAGATTTTTGAGTGGTAAAATGTTTGAGGGTGCTGAGCAAGCTTCAGGAAGGAAGACAGCATTCTTGTGAATCTGTGTTAAGTAAAACATAGACACATGTTGACTGAGTCACCCACATGTGATTCTGCTGACATAGAGAAGCTTGAAATTTGGTAGGCATTTATAAGAAAAATGGCACTGTGTTGATATCAAAGTTCTTGTCATAATTACTAGCCTGTGGATAAAATTCATTTATTTGGAGACAGCACACAAATTTATATTTTCAAAAAACCCACAGTAGTGATAATTAAAGCATGCCACTGATACGTCAAAACATAAATACAACTACAATTATACTTCGTATTGAAGGGACTATGGACCTTAATCTACTTTTTAATTTCTAAAATTTTTGGCATTGTTTTCATTTTAAAAAATGGAACAAAAGATAAAATCATGAGTTCACTACTGCCTGATGGAGTCAATCATGCTTCCTTATCACAGTTGTTCTCAAACCTCAGTTTGCAACACAACAACCGGGAGTTTGCAAATTCCTGAGCCCCAGCCCCAGCAGTTCTGATATCTGGGCCAGGGTGGGGCTCCAGGGTCTCCATTTTTAACAAGTGTCCCCAACGATACTGATGCAGACAGGTTCACCAACCCCACTTCACAAAGGCTCTTTCATAATTTGGCTGCGCTTTTGAAGTATTGCTTGTAGAAAAGATTAAAAAGACAAGCCTGCAGACCTTGGGTATTTCTTCATATGAGCTCCTCATAAATCATGCTTGTAGTTTTCCTACTGGTGATCCTTTCGTTTTTAAATGAAATGAATTTTTTCTATCTTCCCTACATATATTCCTTATGTATTAAACTATTTTTGCAAGTTTTTAGCGTGAGGGAAATAACTTCCCTTTCTGTAATACCAGCTAGCATCCCTATGATATTGCCAGTTCGCAAAGCATTTCCACACACTGTTTCTTAGAAACCTCAAAATGACCCTATGAGCTAAACATAATCGCCATCCTCCTCTTCATCCTCTGACAGGACACTGAAGGCAGAGGGGTAAAGAAATTGAGGTACAATTCTGAGGTACAGGATTGAGGTACAGGGATTTAAGTGTCATCTCTGTCTTCAAGCCTTGTTCTCTCCTGCTGAGCTCACAGCTATCTTCCTAGGTCGGTCTGTTCACGACTTGGACTTCTTTAAAAAGACACTATCTGGGGCCTCCTGGGTGGCTTGGTCAGTTAAGTGTCTGACTTTTGATTTTGGCTCAGGTCATGAGCTCAGGGTTGTGACATCGAGCCCTGTTTTGGGCTCTGTGCTCAGCGCAGAGTCTGCTTAAGATTCTCTCCCTCTCCCTCTGCCCTGCCCACTCTCCCTCCCTATTCACAAGCATGCGTGCATACACACACACTCTCTCCCCCTAAAAAAAAAGACACTATCCATCATTCAGTCTTTTCGAACCACCTCTCCAACGTTTATTAAACACAGCCCAGAGATGGAGTTTGTAAACAGAAGGGAGGCTTGTACAGAGAAGCACTTCTATCCACCAGGTTTCAAGAGGCAGGGGGCACACACTTGAACTGGAAAAATTGGCTCTATTTTATACTTTCAGAGATGAAGCTGGAAAAGATTAAAGATAGAAAAAGAAATGAAAAAAAAAGTCTTAGGCCCCTGATATTTTTGAGTTAATTGTAATTATTGAATGGATCTAGAGACACAGATGTCCAGAGACACTGAGATTTAAAATTAATGTATAAAACTCTTTGTTGTAGGATTTGCCTATTACATGAAAATATGAATGCTAATGATTACTAGCGCAGTGCCGAGAACTCCTTCTTCCTCAAGGCAGACACTATGCTGTGTGCTTTATACATAGTATATCTAGGCCTGACAGCAGACATAGTCCCTCCCATTTTACATACAAAGAAACTGAGGTTCAATGAGGTTTAAGGACTTACTCAAGACCATACAGGGAACCATATATTTAAAAACCAATTCTACCTGGCTTTGAAGTCTGACTGATCCTACTCTGTTCTAAAGCATGGGAAGTAATGAAAATAAGACACTTGTGATGACATCTGTGAAGAATGTGAAACTGATTCGATTATGTGAGAGTGATAGACAAGTAAAGGTGGATTTTGGTAGAATTTTAGAGTAGGATGAACATCTTGGAGATTTTCAAGTTATTCATTTATTTGTAATTACTGTTGTAAGTTTCATTCTGGATGAGTTTTGTTATTCCAGGGCCAGAAAATTTGTCTGAGTGAGCCACCTTACTGAGTGGTGCTAAATAATAGATTAATCTCACATTAAGGAAGGACTATAGTGGCATGCTTCAGGGTTCTATCTTCAACCTTTTAAAGTCAATCTTTTGTCAGTAATTTGTATGCAGACTCAAAAATTTTGTTCATTAGATTATCAGAAGATACAAAATGAGAGGAAAAACTAATAGAGCCAGATTTTTAAAAATCCTCAGAAATGAGAGCCTGAAACTAACAAGTTGAATTAAAATAAGAGTAAAAGTATGCAGTTAAGGCCCCAAAAATCAACCAGTGATGCACCATAGCAGAGAGGCCTGACTCAGTAATAGCGTGTGAGGGACAACATAGCAGGTGTGATGGAGAGAACACTTCCTGACTTTGGGAGCTCATAGAAATGTGTGGAATCCTTTCTTTGCTGCTTAATAGCTGTTTGATAAGCTAGGTGATTATTTACTCTAAACCTCTGTTTTCTCATCTGCATAATGGAAATAGTATGCTTACCTTGCATAATTACTATAAGGAATAAAGAGAGTATATATAAGAGGTTGGCATGTAGATAGTGCTTCGTAAAAGCAGCAATTTTTGCCTGGAAAAGACTTGGATGTGCCAGTAGGTATTAAGTTCACAAATCTGGACACAACCACCATCATGGCCACCATGGCCAATAATAGCAACTAACATGATTATTGGTGTCAGGCACTACAGTTAGCTTTACAAACCTTGTATTGCTTTTTTAGGAAGCCAATCTCACTTCCTTCTTACTTATTTTTCACACCTTTGAAAGAGCCCACACAACTTACTCAAAATGCACAATCTGTCGTCCTATTCGGGGAAGTGGCCAATGGAGAAACAGTCTCGCACAGCTGTAGAGGAAATCTATATCAACTATCAATAACAGAAAAATGTCCTTTATGCATAAACATAAACCGTCAACCAAGTGTCAAAAGAATCGGAAGAAAATGAGCAATATTAAAGAGAGGATTAAAAATAAATGAATAGAATAATTCAGGAGAAAGCAGAGATAGAGAACAGGAAATAACTTTTTTTTTAAAGATTTTTATTTGTTTATTCAACAGAGATAGAGACAGCCAGCGAGAGAGGGAACACAAGCAGGGGGAGTGGGAGAGGAAGAAGCAGGCTCATAGCGGAGGAGCCTGATGTGGGGCTCGATCCCATAACGCCGGGATCATACCCTGAGCCGAAGGCAGACACGTAACCGCTGTGCCACCCAGGCGCCCAGGAAATAACTTTTAAGAAAACCTCTAATTAGTGTCCTCAGAGAAATTATACAGGATATTGTATAAATTTAAAAGGAATATGTTGATGTGAAAAAAGAAAAATCAGAAAAAAGGAGTNAGGAAATAACTTTTAAGAAAACCTCTAATTAGTGTCCTCAGAGAGATTATACAGGATATTGTATAAATTTAAAAGGAATATGTTGATGTGAAAAAAGAAAAATCAGAAAAAAGGAGTTCTTGTAAACTAAAAATGTGATTGGAAAATATTAAGATGGATAGAGTGGGAATTCCAGGTTAATGATCTAGAGTATAAAGTCATGCAATATCCTAGAAAATAGCATTAAAAGACTAATATGTAATATCAGGAACAGTCAAGAATGTTCACTGCCACCATTCCTATTCAATACCATACTGTAAGTCTGAGCTAAGGCAATAAGACAGAAAAGGAAATAAAAGGTTTATAGATTGGGAAGGAAGAAAGAAAAATCTTCACAGATGACATGACTGTCTATGTAGAAAATCCCAGGGAATCAACAACAAAAAACCCTCCTGAAACTAAAAAGTGATTATAGCAAAGTTGCAGGATAACGGTTAATATACAAAAGTCAATTGCTTTCTTATTTAACAGCAATAAAGCATTGAAATTTGAAATTAAAATCATAATACCATTTACCCCAAACAAATGAAAGACTAAAGTATAAATTGAGCAAGATATGAACAAGATTTATATGAGGAAAATGACAAAACTCTGATAAAAAATATCAAAGAAGACCTAAATAAATAAAGGTATGTTCCATGTACGATGACAGGAAGACACAATATTATTATCATGGCAGTTCTTTCCAATTTGACCTACAGATTTTAAGCAATCCCAATTAAAATCCCAGCAAGTTATTTTGTGAATATTTAGAAACTGATTCTGAAGTTTATAGAGAGGCATGATGTAATGAGCACTGGATATTATATAGGACTAATGAACCACTGACCTCTACCTCTGAAATGAATAATATACCATATGTTAATTAATTGAATTTAAATTTAAAAAATTTTAAAATAAAGATAAAAAAAAGTTTATTTAGAGAGGCAAAAGACCCAGGATAACAAATACAAAATTGAAGGAGAAGAAGAGTCAGAGGACTGACACTACTCAATTTTGAGACTTTCTGTAAAGATAGAGTGATCAAGATACTGTGGTATTGGTGAAAAATAGATACATAGATCAACGGAACAGAACAGAGGGCCAAAAAATAAACTGCACAAATACAGCTAACTAGTCGTTGACAAAGGAACACAGGCAATTCAATGAACAAAGTACATTCTCTTCAACAAACAGTGTTGGAACAAATGGACATCCACACGCCAGAAAAAATTATACACAAACCTTAAACCTTTCACTAAAATTAACAAAAAACGGATCATGACCTAAATATAAAACATGAAATTATAAACTCAAAGAAGATAATATAGAAGAAAATCTAGTTGACCCTGGGTTTGAGGATGACTCTTTTTTTTAGGTTCAAATTAATGATTTTATTTCTATCTTTAATGCTAGCAGAGGAGTCCAAAACAGACTGATGTACATGGATATGATTTCCAAGAATTAAAAAAAAAGCAAACCTTGAAATGATCACATCGATCCACAAGAGACTTAGTAGTGTGCCACAATGAAGCCTAACACTCTTTAAAGAAACAACAATATTCAACATTCACTAAAAAAAATCAGTGTCTGGTGTCCAATAAAAATTAGTAGGCATGCCATTTGCAACAACTTGGTTGAACCTAGAGGGTATAATGCTATGTGAAATAAGTCAGTCAGGAAAAGACAAATACCCTATGATTTCACTCATACGTGGAACTTAAGAAACAAAACAAATGAACCAAGGGAAAAAGAGGCAAAAAAAAAACCCCAAAAAACAAAAAAACAGACTTTTAAAAACAAACTGGTGGTTACGAAAGGGGAGGTGGGTGGGGGATGGGTGAAATAGGTAATGGGGATTAAGAGTACACTTCCTTCATGAGCACTAAGTAATGTATAGAATTATTGAATCATTATAGTGTACACTTGAAACTAATACAACATTATATTTAATCATACTATTAAAAAAAAGGAAAAAATTACTAGGCGTACAAAGAAACAGAAAAACATGACTTGTAATCAGGAGAAATGTGAATCAACAGCAACAGAACCAGAAATTACAGCCTGTATAATTAGTCAACAAGAACCTTAAGACAGTCAATACAAATTATATAAATAATTGAAAATCATGAAATAGAATAGGACGAGGAAAAAAAAGATGAAAAAGACCTGAATCAACCTTCTACAGATGAAAAATGTGTTCTGTAAAACAGACAAAAAAGTGCCTCTAGAAGGGAATAATAGCACATTGGACCCTGTAGAAGAAAGATCAGTGAGCTTGTGGACATAACAATAGAAACTATCCACGGTGAAGCACAGAGAGATACAAAACTGGGAAAAAGGAACAGGGCTCTAGTGAGCAATGAGATGGTATTAAGTGGTCAAAAGTAATTGGACTATCAGAAAGGGGCTGGATGAGAAAAAGAAATATTTGAAGATATGAAAGGTGGAAATTCCAAATGTGTTGAAAACCATAAACCCAAAGATTCAAGAAAGTCAATCAACCTTACATATGGAGAAAACATCAAGTTATATCATAATCAAATTGCTGAAACCCAGTCATAAAGAAAAAATCATAAAAGCTGCTAAAAAATAGATATATTATATTGCCAGAAAAAGATCATAGCAGAAAATCTTTGTGATTTTGGCTTAGGTAAAAAATCTTTTAGAATATAAAACCATACACTATAGGGATGCCTGGGTGGCTCAGTCAGTTAAGCGTCTGCCTTCGGCTCAGGTCATGATCCCAGAGTCCTGGAATAGAGTCCTGCATGGGGCTTCTTGCTCAGTGGGGAGTCTGTTTCTCCATCTGCCTACTGCTCCCCCTGCCTGTGCTCACTTTCTCACTCTCTGACAAGTAAATAAATACAATAAAACACACACACACACACAACAATACACTATAAAAGAAAAACTGATAGACTTTTCCAAAATTAAAAACTTCTGCACTTTAAAAGACACTATAATGGGGGCACCTGGGTGACTCAGTTAGTAAAACATCTGACTCTTGATTTTGGCTCAGGTCATGATCTCTGTATGGTGAGATGGAGCCCCATGTTGGGCTCTGCATTGTTTGTGGAATTTGCTTAAGATTCTCTCCCTCTCCCTGTGCCCCCCCACCCCACACCCCACTTGTGCACATGCTTTCTTTCTGAAAAAAAAATTATATATTATATGTACATATATATATATATATATATATATATAAAGAGAGAGACACTGTTATGGAAATGAATAGGTAAACCACAGACCAGGAAAAATATTTGAAAAATATATATCTGACATAAGAATATACAATTAAATTTTATAACTTCATAAAAGAAGACAAAAAACTTCATAAAAGAAGACAAAAATTCAACTGAACAAGTTCTTTTTTTTTTAAGATTTTATTTATTTACTTGACAGAGATAGAGACAGCCAGTGACAGAGGGACACAAGCAGGGGGAGTAGGAGAGGAAGAAGCAGGCTCATAGCTGAAGAGCCTGATGTGGGGCTCGATCCCATAACGCCGGGATCACGCCCTGAGCCGAAGGCAGATGCTTAACCGCTGTGCCACCCAGGCGCCCCCAATTGAACAAATTCTTGAACAGAGAAGATAGATGAGCAGCAAACAAGCACACAAAAAGGTGATCAATGTACCAAATTTTAGGGAAATGCGTTTGAAGTCACAATGAGATATCCCCCACACACCCACCAGAATGGCTAATATCAAAAGACTGACCGCATCAAGTGTTGGCAAGGCTGTGGAGACACTGCCATTTTCTTACAATGTTGATGGTAAGGTGAAACGGAATGGAAACTTTGGAAAACAGTCAGGGAGCTTCTTATCCTGTGACCCAGGATTTCATTTCTAGTTATTCTTCAAAGAGAAATGCAAGCATATGGCCTCAGAGAGACTTGGACGCATCTGGTCACAGGAGCTTTACTCATATTAGCTGCCAACTGAAAACAACTGAAACATGCATAACTGATGAATGGATTTAAACAATTATGGTTTTAACAAACAACTGATACCTATAAGAACATGGGTGAATCTCAAGAGCATTGTGCTAAGAGGAAGAAGCCAAACACACACCAAAAGGCTTTATGTTTCCATGTATGTGAAACTCTGTGTGAGACTAAACTACAGTAACAGAAAGCATATCGGTGGTTCTCAGGGGCAAGGGGATGGTGTCAGGAGATTGAACAAAAAGGGGCCTAAGGAAACTTTTGGGGGTGATGGAAATATTCCCCATTTTGATTGTGGTCTTTACCCAAGGGCATATATTTGTAAAACTTGTAATTGTACACTTAAAATGGGTGAATTTTATAAAATGTCATTTATACCTCATTAAATCTGATTTTTTAAAAAAGAGCATTTGGAAGCCATTGAAGGGTGTTGAGTTGCATATTCCGTGGCGTGTTGAGTTCTTAGCATGGTGGAAAAGATTTATTCTTGTCCCAGCATCTTAAATTAAGCCTTAATAGCAATGAAACCTCCTCTCGCATACACGCACAAGGCACACACATCCACAGGGAAAAACTAATGATGCTTTGTTATGAAATAAATGACTCCAGAAAAATTGGAGGAAAAAAAGTATTCAATAAAGAGGATGGCATGTGAGATAAAAGAAATAGTGGCAGAGGGTCGCCTGGCCGGCTCAGTTGGTAGAGCATGTGACTCTTGATCTCAGGGTCATGAGTTTGAGTCCCACATTGAGTGTAGAGATTACTAAAAAAAATTAAAAAAACATAAAAAAAAATAGAGAAATAGTGGCAACTGAGTGAGACTCCAAATGCATAAGGGAAAATAAAAGAGGCTTCATTAAACCCTGATATTTGGAAAATTCCACCTCAAATGACAAATTTTAGAAACAGGGTGTCATAGGTCCTTCCCTGTGTATCCAATTATTCTGCTTGATTTTACAGAAAATATTTATGTGACCAAATCATTATACAGCCTGTTTTTCAGTTTTAAGAATTTTGAGTATGAACCTGTCAATGAGACACAGTAAAGTTAATAAAGGCACAGAAAAGAATATAAATGTTGGGAGCCTATGTAAAAACAGTAATAGAACAAAAAGTAGGATATGAAGTTGAAAGGAGAATGCATAGGGGTAGGGGGAGGTCAGTAGATACAGTCTAAAGTTGATAAATTGAGATATAAAGATTTAAATATATTATTTTAAATCATAAAGTCAATCACAAGAAGGATGAAAAATAACTGATAAAAATGGAGGGGTGAGAGAGGAGAGGGTAGAGGTGGAAGGATGGTAAGGAGGTGCGCTTTGCATATTTCGGGGTGGAAATCAATATAATTAGCCCAGAGACGTATTTAAAAGTGTTAGTATTCTTTAAAGTTGAAAAGGAAATGAGAAAGAGATTCAGCCACAAAATCTATTCTTTTCTTTAATTACTTTTTAAAGGTTCTTTAATTATTTTTTTAAAGATTTATTCATTTATTTATTTGAGAGAGAGAGCGCGCGCGCGCACAATGGGCAGGGGCAGAGGGGGAGAGAGTCTGAAGCAGACTCCATGCTGAGCTCAGAGACCAATGTGGGGGCTCGAGCTCACGACCCTGAGATCACGACCTGAGCCAAAACCAATTCAGATGCTCAACTGACTGTGCCACCCAGGTGCCCACTGCAAAACCTGCTCTTATTGCTTATTCCTGTGGTGATGGCAGGGGAGGCAAACTTTCATTTTTCAGTTTAGACCTTTTGAGGCTCTCTCCGCATTTTGAAACACAATACTCATGGATAACTTCTATAATAATAAAACTGAATTCAGTAAATGAATGGGTAGATTAATTAGTAAAAGAATAAAAGAGATCTGACAAAGGAAAACGTCCAGAATACATTAATGTGAAGTGAAAGAGTAAATTGCCAGAGCTTTGTATAATATGATCCTTGTTGGGGTTGGGGGGGAGCGGGCAATGTAGAAATATATTTGCAAATGAAAAGAAAATGTCTGGAAGCCCTTCATGTAAATGAAACTGCTAACAGAGCCACTTCTTGAGAATGAAATTCACAAGCCAAAGGATTGAAGGACTTTACTTTTTTCTTTTCTTTTTTTTTTAAGGTTTTTTTTTAATCTATTCTAGAGAGAGAGAGAGAGAGCTCGAGCGGGAGGGGCACAGGGAGAGAAAATCTCAAGTAGACACCGCTAAGGATGGAGCCCAATGCAGGACTCAGAGGGGGCTCACTCGTAGGACCCAAAACCAAGAGTCCCGGGTTTAACCGATGGCACCACCCAGGAGCCCCAGACTTTACATTTTTGCTTTACATACCTCAGTGCAGTTTGGATTAAACACAAAGCAATATGCTTAAAAACACATTACCATCAAATATCACTTTAAAATGTAAAGTAAAAAAAAAAAAAGAAACTAGCCAATTACCTAAAAATACCTAGGGACGTGTGCCCTTGAGCAACATTGGAAAGAATGAATGAGGAGTCGGAATTCTATCCTTTCTGTGCTCCATCCAAGCTTGGAGGACTCAGCCTCCTCTTATGAATCACATCAAATATGCTTTCCTCTTTACACAAGTAATCTGCTTCTGTTACAGGAAATCCAGAAAGTAGAGAGGAAAACAAAAATTACCTACAACACCATGATCCAGAGAGATAACCACTGTTAACATTCTGGTACGCAAATTTCCATTGCCATTTTTTTTAAAAAAAGCAAAGCTGGGATCATTATCTACATCCTGTTTGGTGACCTGCTTTTAAAAGAGTGTATCATGGCCATCTGTTTCTGGCTTTACCCATTTTGCCTGTAGCATATATTGCAAGGCTGCAAAGCATCTTATCAGTATGTTGAACCATACTTTTTACCCATTCCTTTTGTACATACCCAAGCTGTTTCCATCTTTTAGTATCGGAAGGAATGCTGCAATGATGCCCTTTGCTCATGTACTTATCCTTTTTCGTGTCCCCATTAATCTTGATTGAGGTTAAAAGTCCTAGAAGTGAAATTGCTAGACGAAGACCATTACACTTTGAAGTCTTCTGATCTATTTTGCCAAATCAGCCTTCAGGCATTTCATACCACATTATATGAGTATGTATTTCCCTGTACTTTCTCTGATAAAGGTTATTATTCTGTTTATACTAAGTTAATTTATTTTTTAAAAGTTGTCTTTTATTTTTTAACCTAGTTTTCATAAGTGGGTAATACATGTTGAAAGTCAGAAAAATTCCATGCAAAGAACAAAATAAAAATCACCTGTAAATCCACCACATACAGAGAATCACTACGAACGCTTTTGTGATGAATTTCCAGAGTTTTTATAGATGTATATACACTTTGTAAAAACTGGGGCCAGGGGCACCTGGGTGGCTCTGTCAGTTAAGCATACGACTCTTGGTTTCCGCTCAGGTCATGATTTTGTGGGGTCGTGAGATGGAGCCCCCTGTGGGGCTCTGCACTCAGTGGGAAGTCTGCTTGAAGATTCCCTCTCTCTGCTCCTCCCCCTGCTTGCATGCTCTCATGCTCTCTCTTTCTTGCTCTCTCTTTAAAATAAACAAGTAGGGGCGCCTGGGTGGCACAGAGGTTAAGCGTCTGCCTTCGGCTCAGGGCGTGATCCGCCATTGTGGGATCGAGCCCCACATCAGGCTCCTCTGCTGTGAGCCTGCTTCTTCCTCTCCCACTACCCCTGCTTGTGTTCCCTCTCTCGCTGGCTGTCTCTATCTCTGTCAAATAAATAAATAAAATCTTTAAAAAAAAAATAAATAAAATAAAATAAACAAGTAAATCTTTTTAAAAAATGGGGCCAAACTGTGTATACAGTATTGTAGTTATTTCAGTAAATAATACAGTAAACTACATACAAGTAAATACAATTTTGGAGCGAAATTATTACCTGCATGCTGTTGTACAGACTCAACATTAATTTATTTAACCACTATTGGTCAAATAAGTTATTTAAAACCTTTGACCATTACAAATAAACCTGTAATAAATGTCTTTGTAAAATATATGTTTAGTTGTTGGTCCAATATTTTTGAAGCTGTTTTTCTATAAGTGGAATTACTAAGTCAAAGAAGACGCGCAGATGTAAGGATCTTTATCTCTGATGCTGGATTGATCTCTACAAAGGTAATGCGCATATACATTCTCACAGCAATGAAGGAAGCCCGTTTGTCTAGCCCTTTGTCAGTCGCTTTCATCAACATTTAAAGAAATCTTTGTCAAGCTGCTCAACTCACGGTGATAACATAGTTTTAATTTCATTTTCTAATAATATTTATCCTGTATTTATCAACCAGTTGTATTTTTCATGGGATGAATGGTGGTCCATATCCTCTCCTTATTTTTACATTGAGGTGTTTATCATATTCTTAATGATACACAGGACCCCTTTTGATGTTATATATTTATTTCATACATTAATTTGTCATATATATTGTAAATATTTTTCTCGACTTATCTTTTGCTTTTTTATTTATGGTATTTATTGTACATAAAAGGGTATTATCTTTATCTAGTCCATTTATTAATATTTCTTACCAATTTTGGCCTTTGGTATTCACACTTAGAAATGTCTTCTGAACACCAAGATGATAGAAATACACAACTACTTTAAAATTTTTTCACTATTAATTATGAATATTTTATATATATATGAAAAGCACAGACACTAATGTAATAGCACTAATATCAAACAGATACTTATGTACATTTACTTCGGTTCCCTTTTCTTCCTCCCTTCTCTTTTTATGTCACAGATAAAACTAAAACTTGATCATTATTTTTCCCTTCCTTTGTCTCCAAAAATAATTATTATTTTGAAGTTAGTGAGTGCTCTTACCATGTACAAGTTTATATGTTTGTGACATATGGATAAACAGCCACAAATAATATATACTCTTGCTTGGTATGTTTTGCAAAAATGACTTCATAATGCATGTCACCTTTTTGCAACTTGCTTTTTTTTACCCAAAATTGTGATTTTAAGATTTGTTCATTTTGCTACATAGATCTCTAGTTCTTCTATTTTTTTATCTTATTGCATTAAGTGAATAAACCTCATTTTATTTATACATTTATTCATTTTTTACTAAAGAGCTGTTGTCGCCTCTTTTTCATAATGACAAATCGCACTGTGATGAGCGTGTTCCCTTGTGCCCATCTGTGAGAACTTCTCTCAACAACGTAGTTTTAATTGACTTTGTGGATGGACTTACAGGGCAGTAAGGTGAGCTCCTTCAGCTCTACTATGAATTCCCAAAATGGTCTCCAGAGTACCAATTTGTATTCCCATCAGTAATACCTAAGAGTTCCCATTTCCTCCATATTCTCGCCAAACTTGTCATCAGGCATTACTTTTTATAATTGGATGGGTGATAAATGCAATCTTTTTGTTTTAATTTTTTTTTCCCTGATTACTTTTGAGATATTTTTTGTTCATGGGTTTTCCCTTTGTGTATGGCCTTTATATCCTTTGACCATTTAGAAAAAGCCAGATTTTTTTTCTTTGAAAGAACTCATTTCTAATAACAACTAAAAATCTGCCTAGAAATACATCTAACAAAAATGGGCAAATTTGTATGATGATATAAACTTTTTTTTTTAAAGATTTTATTTATTTATTTGACAGAGATAGAGACAGCCAGTGAGAGAGGGAACACAAGCAGGGGGAGTAGGAGAGGAAGGAAGCAGGCTCATAGCGGAGGAGCCTGATGTGGGGCTCGATCCCACAACGCCAGGATCACGCCCTGAGCTGAAGGCAGACGCTCAACCACTGTGCCACCCAGGCGCCCCTGATGATATAAACTTTATTGGAAGACATTGAAGAAGTATCCTAAAGATCAGGAGAGCTACACATTGATCATGATGAGGAAGACGCATATCTTGAAGATGTCCAGTCTTCCTGAATCATTTGAAAATTGAATGTGCTTTCAGTCAATATTCCAACTGTTGTTTTTGAGGAACTTTATAAGCTGGTTCTAAAATGTTACCCATGATCAGGGTGCCTGGGTGGCTCTGCCTTTGGCTCGGTTCATGATCCCTGCGTACTGAAGTCAATCCCCACATTGGGCTCCCTGCTCAGTGGGGAGCCTGCTTTTCCTTCCCCCCCCACTGCTCCCCCTACTTGTGTTCTCTCTCTCTCTCTCAAATAAATAAATAGAATCTTAAAATAAACAAATAAATAAAATTTTACCCATGAGCAAATGCCCAAGAACAGAAAATATATCCCTAAAGAAAAAGAATAAGATAGGAGACCCCTATGAGATAGCAATGCTTATTAAAAGCTGTAGCAATTAAGAGTGGAAGTGCACCAATAGAACAGGGAAATGGGATAGAGGGATCCAACTGAACCCTCACCCACATGGAAAATAGTCCATTCCAGAAGAGACACAGAAGATCACCAAGAAAATGATGAGCAATTCAATGCATGATGCTAGGGCAACTGGTTTTCCATATAGAAAAAACATGAAACTGTATATCCTCACCTTACAATTGCTCTCAACTGTCCAATTCAAATTGATGGAAGAATTAAATGTCAAGGGCAAAAATTAAAAATTTTTGAAAAATATATGGACTATTTCAAGAATTAAGAGAAATATTTTTGTTGACAAATGAAATATTATATGATATATTTTTTTAATACATCTTTCTCAGGGCATCTGGGTGCTCAGTATGTTAAGTGCCTGTCTCTTGGTTTTGGCTCAGGTCATGATCTCAGGGTCGTGGGATCAAGCCCCACATCAGGTTCAGTAGGCGCAGAGTCTGCTTGGGATTCTCTCTCGACCTCTCCCTCTGCACCCACCACCCTCCCTGCTCCTGCATTCTCATTCCCTCTCTCTCCAAATAAACAAACAAAATATTTTTAAAAATCCATCTTTCTCAGTGATTTGAAATGCTTGCTTGTCACATATTCAATTTCCACATATTCATGCGCCTATTTCTGAACTCTATTTCTTCCTGCAGAGAACCACACGTATTAATTATTCCAGTTTAATAATACAATTCAATTTCTTCTTTTAAGACTTTATTATTCTTTCTTGCTCACTTTTCTAATATAATTTAAGAATAATTTTGATAAGTTAAAAATGACTGTGCTAATTTTTGTTTGGTGTTACATTTAAATCCACACATTATTTTTGGAAAATGGGCTTGCTAATGTTATTATTGGAAAAAGAAAGCTTTGGTGTTTGTATATTTGAGTTATTTTATTAGTTCGGAGTTTTTCAATTACTTGTCTTAGATTTCTTAGGAAGACAAATATATCATCCTTTATGTCTTTTCCTTAAATATGTAGTTTTACTGCTCTGTCCTGTTATATTACACAGGCTAAAATTTCCAAAACAAAGTTAAATAATACCAACATTAGGCGTGTCTCATTTATCTTGAATTTGACTGTTGGCTTTCAATAGATATCTGGAAAGTTTTCCTTTCCCCTAGGTTATAAGAAGCTTTCACAGGAAAGTCACTGAATTCTGTTTAATGTCTTTCAAAATATCTCTCAGGACAATTATCAACAATTACATTTCTATTTTGACTTGCTGATGTGACAGATTAATATTTTTCTTAATGTTGAATTTTCCTTTCACGATGACATGAACTCTACTTAGTCACACTGTATTACGTATCATATTTGACTCAAATCACTTTTCTAAAAATATTTTTGCTTCTATATTGATAAGCCAAATTTATCTATAGTTTTGTGTGTGACAACCTATTTTTTAATAAAACTGAAAACTTTGTATGAAAATAATATGTACTCATTATAGCAACAAATTGAAATATAAATAAGTTCCAAAGAAGAAAATCTTCTATAATCCCAACACCCTGAGGCAACCTCTGTTAATATTTTGGTGTATTTCGTCTTAGTCTTTTTTGGGCGTGGGGGAGGGAGCTTTTCCAAAGATGAAATCAGTGTGGAGCATTGTTGAAAATGGAATCTTTGGAACGGATTTGAATCCTGACTTTATGATTTATAAACTACACCATTATCATCAATATCCTTGATCTTTTGAAATCTCATTTTCCCAGGCAGTAAAATAATAATAACAGCCTCACGGGGAGAGAGGAAAGAAGCAGGAGATAAAAAGTCAGTCCTCGGTGCCTGGCTCAAATAGCATTTAAATACATATTAGCTATGACCGGGCTGTACATATGCTTTTATATTCCTCTTATCACTGAATGCTACACCGTAGGCTTTTTTTTTTATCACTCAGACTTACAATAAACACAATTTTAAAATTTCCCCCTACTGCATGTGTGCGCACACACATACGTATACAGCTTTATCTAATATTTGTGCGTAAATTGCGGCCTACGTTTCAGATTTTTTCCCCCTTGGTTTAGGTTCTCAGAAGGAAAACTATTTTGGGTCAGTACTGTGTGGAACTGTTTCAGGATTCCTGATCCAAACTGTCAAACTGCTTTCCAGAAAGACGATGACAATGTGGGCTTCCAGCAGCTGCACGGAAGAACGAGCCCCACCTGACTGCCGCAGGGGCCTCTGGCAGCCCAGAACCATCTCATTCCTCCCTGTGAGGGCCTCATTCTGCCCCCAGCAAATACCTTTGAGCACAGACCCTGAGCCATGCTGTGGGGTGAGCGCCAGATGCGGAATGGGAACAAGACAGCCCAGGTTCCCCCTCCAGAGTTGGCTTTCTAGTCGACAGGTGGCCGGGGAAGGGGAAGCTGGAGAGCAAATAAGTAAATGGCCAATCATTTCCAAAAGAGGTAAGCGCGGGGCAGAAAGTAGAGGACAATATGACAGAATTACCGCTAGGTTATTCAGACGACGAGGAAAGACCTCTGCCAGGGCGTGACATTTTTAAATTGAAGCGGCAGCTCTGCAAAGGTCGGGAAGGGCAGTGGGAACAGCAGTGGGGAAGGCTCTGAGGAGGGCATGCCAAGGGGTGGTGGGGTCTGTGTGCTTGGAACAGGGCGAGCAGGAAGGCCAGGGAGGTGAAGGCAAAGAAGGGGGCGCAGAGGAAGAAGGAGTTGGGCTTTCTTTCAAAATGCCACATTAAAATATTTTAAGCAAAGCTGACTTACCTTTTAAGATCACTGTGGCTGCTGTGTGGAGGAGATTGTGAAGTGAGAGCCCGAAAGCAGAGTCGCTAGGTAGGAGGCCACCCAGGAGGCACGGTGACAAGCAGTGGGACAGGGGTGTTGTCAGTGGAAGTGGGGGAAGTGCATAGAAACGGTGAGGTGCTGATGAGAAGGTGAGGATGACTTTCAGATGTGGTGGGGAGGGGAGAGGAAAGAGATACCCTTCCAACCTCGTGAAGAACTAGAACCTTTTGCTGCACCCCCTGCCCCCTGCTGTGGGGCATCTGCATTCAGACGTAGAACCCAGTAACCAGCAGGGATTGGACAGGTCCATTTGTAAACACTGAATGCGCTGAATAAACACACGGGAAAGTGGTACTTGATTATGTGAAGCCGATCTAAAGCCTTAGCTGGAGCCTGAACTGGAAAGTTGGTCTACGCCTTGTGGATGAAGGGCCCCTGGTGCCTTTGCGAAGCCCTAGGGCTGCTCAGTTGGGGGCTGCCAGCTCTTCGGCAACTAGAATCAGGCTCTAGACCTGATGCAGCCTTCAAAGGGCGGTGGACCCTGCACATTCCCTTGCCCTCTCCCGGCCTCTGTTTCCTCTTCTGGGAAGTGAGCTCTGGGAGCCTGGAACCATGGCACTCACTGACCGTCAGCCATCCAAGGATGCGTGGCTCCCACATTTTTCTGATGACTCTTCCTGGGGCTCCCCCCACAACCCCCCAACCTCCACTGTGGGCACAGGGCTGGGCTGCTCTAGCTGCGGCTGCTATGGAGAAGTGGCTTTCCAAGAGTCACTCTCAGCTCTGAGAGGGGGGCCCTGACTCAGGGTCCAATTCTTGGGCCCTTGGGGAACAGAACCCCACCATCTCACAGGGCTAAGAGAGCTCTGACTGCAGAACCGGGCTGCACTGGTGACAGGCAGGGTCTCCTGGGTGGCTGGTGCGGCCAGGCAAGGAGCATGGTCTTCAGGAGCCGGGTGGCGAGCTTCCGCCCTTACAAGGTGCCACTCATTCCCACAAGCCCAAGGAAAACTCTCTTTCAAATATGCTCTGGAAGCAAGTGAGGCACAGAGGAGCAAGGTATAAGCGTGACAACAGGTTGGGCTGCAGAGGTGTCTGCAAGGTCCGGGTGTGCTTGGAGGCTGGGAGGTGCATGATTGTCATGGGTCACACAGCAATGGGAATGTACTTAGTGTCACTGAACTGCGCCCTTAAGATGATCAATTTTATATGATGTATATTTCACCGTGCGTGCGTGCACACGTGCACACACACACACACACACACAAACACCAAAGTCCTTATTACCATGTCAGACAAAGCCCGCGATCCACACCATTCCCTTCTCCCTCCTGGTCTCCTCCCGCTCTCCCTGTGCCCACACTGCTCCCAGCACACTGGCTTCCCTCCTGGGCGTTCAACAAGCCCACACACTCCCACCTTGGGGCATTTACACTCGTTCTTCCTCTGCCTGTGGCATCCTTCCCCACACATTGCTGGCTCCTTCACCTCCTTCTGATTCCGCTCAAATGTGCCCTGAGTAACAGCAGGACCGTCTCTGCTGTCTGAAGATAACACAAGCCGCATCCACTCCCACCCCAGGCACTTCATTTGGGTTTATTTTACTCCGTAGCCCCGATCGCCCCTTGACACTGTGTATTTACTAATTTGTTCAGTATCCTCTCCCCCCACCGGAAGAGGAGCCCCATGAGAGTAGGCCTTTGTTTTTGCCCATGGATGTAGCTCCATGGCCTGCATGTAGTAGCCGTGCACAGATGTTTTTGAGTCAATGAATGGACGGCCCCTCTTCTAACATGGCGCCTGTCCTAACATCTATGTTGGCAATCGCACGTGTCATCGAATGTGGTCTTTGCAGCAGCCTTGTGAGATTTTGGAGGGGAGGGTGCTGAGCTTGGAGTGACACAATGATGCATCAGGAATCCCACCCCCTCACTCTAGTCCTTGCCTTTTCTCTTCACCTCATGGCCCAGACCACTGCTGTCACTTTCCCCACCATAGCAGGAAGAGTAGGGATTATAAATCACAGTGAATACATTTCAGCCACAGCTCTGAGTCTTCTTTGCAGGTCTGCACTCTGCTCATCTGGGAGCCACTCGGAGAACTTCTGGCATCTTCTGTGTGCTACACTCTACAGACGTTATAAACCACATGCTGATGGTAGCTGCTTTGTTAAACACACACTCCACGCTTTCACTTTCAATAGGCTCCCCTCCATAATTGCTAGAGAGAGAGAATGTCTCCCTCTGGGCATGCTGGTAGGGCAGTTTTTAGCCTTTTTTCCTTCCCCAAGAGGAGACCTAGTGTCTTGAAGGCCCAGAAGCATGGAGTGCTTCTCCCTGTCTCTTTTGCAGACCACACCTGAGATTTCCGGACCTCTGTTCCCTCTTCCCCTCAGGAAGGCTTCCAATGAGTCTCTTAGCTTCCTGAGGGTACAGAGGGTTTACATAAAATCTGCAAGCCTGGGAAATCTAGACCAATCTTATCTTTATCCCCACCTGTTTCCTTCCTTCTGTGATTCCTTCTTCCTACCCTTTCTCTCTCCCTCCTCTCCTTCCCTACCTCCCTCCTTCCACAATTACTGACTGTGCTAAATACTTGTCATTTCTTTTCCCTTGCACACCCATTGAGTGTTCTGATTTTAGATCTTGGGATAAATGGAAGAAGATGAAGAATGGATAAGACCTACTAGATTATCCTTTTCTCAAAAGACATCAATAAGTGTTTCTTGAGCAGATCAGGAAGACCCTGGGAAATGACAAAAGATCACCAGCAGCCCCACTTCTGCTCTCTGCTCTCTGCTGCCCCACACAGGGAGGGGAGAGCGCCCCACACAGATGGCCAGCACCCTCCCCGCGCTCTGTGGTCTGAGGTTGTCCGCAGCAGTGCTTGTCAAAATTCTTCTCCTTTTTCACTGTGACCATCAGTGAGAAATACTGTCCATCTGTGAGCTAGGACGTACCCAGGCGCACAAAGGCACACAAACGCCCGCCACCATGAAACAAAGGTTCATGAAACCTTTCCACCCTTACTTCAAGCAATGCATTAGGATATTCTATAGTCTAGCCTACTTCCTTTTCTTTTCAAGTTTTAATTGTGGTAAAGTACACATAACATAAAATTTACCATCGTAATTTTTAAGTGTGGAGTGCAGCGATGTTAAGTAGATTCACATTGTTGTGGGACCAATTCCAGAGCTTTTTCATCTTGCAGTATCGAAACCCTATGTCCATTAAAGCACAACTCCCCATTCCCCCTCCACCAGCCCCCAGCAACCACCTCTCTACTTTGTGTCTTTATGAATTTGATTACCGTAGATACTTCATGTAAGTGGCATCATTCAGAATCTGTCCTTTCCTAACTGGCTCATTTCGTTTAGCGTAAGGTTCTCAAGGTTAATCCAGGTTGTGGCATGTATTTGAATTTCCTTCCTTTTAAGGCTGAATACTATTCCAGTGTATGAATATGCAACAATTTGCTTACCCGTTGTTTATCCCTTCAAACATGGCTACTATGAACAATGCCACTATGAAAATGAATATGTAAACATTTCTTCGAGACCCCATGTTCAATTTTTGTGGGAATATTACCTACATGTGCAATTGCTGCATCAGAGGGTCTTTCTATTTTTAATTTTTGAGGAGCTGCCGTTCTGTTCTCCAGAGTGGCTGCACCACTTTGCATTCCCACCAACAGTGCACAAGTGTTCCCCTTCTCCTCATCCTCTCCTACACGTGTTTTCTATTTTTTTTGTTAGTAGCCATCCTAAAGGGTGGGAGGTGATATCTCATTGTGCTGCTGATTTTCATTTCCCCCAATGATTAGTAATGTTGAGCATCTTTAAATGTGGTTGGACATTTGTATATCTTCTTTGGGAAAATGTCTATTTAAATCCTTTGCCCATTTTTAAATCAGGTTTTTTTTTAGTTGTTGAGTTGTAGGAGTTCGTCATATACTCTAGATATTAATCCCTTATCAGAAAGATGATTTGCAAATATTTTCTCCTATTCTCTGTTTATTTCATGTTTTAAAGGCTTGTGACAATCCACTGAATCGATTCTATGAAAAACTAAAGGGCGATGATTCCTCATTTGAAACCACTGCTCTGAAGAAAAGAGAGGTGAAGGAAGTGGCTCAGGTTGTTGATGTCCACTAGCACCCTGCCTCTTACAACACAGCTGTGTAGAGTACAAGGTAGAAAGGAGTGTCAGGGCTAAAATTGTCCTTCTAAGGAAAAATTATATTTTAAATGCATACACTACTATTAGAAAAGACAAGGATCTGCAAATGAACGAGGTAAGAAGAAAAAGAATGAAGTCAAAGAAAATGGAAGGAAGGAGAAAACAAAATGCACAGATTAGGGCAACAGGAAACAAAGAAGCAACAGAGAGGAAAGTCATGTCATGAGAAATATGCCAAGGTAAAAGGAGCGAGGGGAGAGCGCATGGGTGCCGGGGACCTACTTGTTCTGGGCACTCTGTCAGGCCCTGGGGACGTGGTGTTAAGCCACTGACAAGCTCCCTGGGTTCACATTATGTTCCAGCTTCCATTTAATCCTCACACCACACCACCCACCCCCGCCACCCCCCATAGGCAGCCACTTTACATATTAAAAAAAATGGGGATGACCCAAGGAAATTTGCCTGTGACCCCTCAGCCAGCTGTGGGGTCAGGCCGGGCTGCAGACTGGGGCTTATCCACCTTCATTCCTCTGCTCTGGCCACCTCCACTGCCAGCCCACGGATGGATCTCTTCCTTGTGGTGCCTACTGGCAAGACAGCAAAACCCTGAAGACATACGCATGAGGCCTGTGGGCGTTCGTGGGGACTGCCGGACCCATAGGCGGCAAACAGGGGAAGGAGTCCCAGAAAAGACACTTGATCCGGGAGTGGTGGGAGGATTCCAAAGGAGGCTGAGGCCATGTGTGACTGACCCTGGAATGGGAGGTGGCCAAAAACATGTGGGGCAGAGGTGAGGTCACTGGGTCCCGATCCCCGTGCAGGCAGAGCGTCCTGGCTGTTGTGTTAGGTGCCAT
Source organism: Ailuropoda melanoleuca (assembly GCF_002007445.2). Classification (NCBI taxonomy): domain Eukaryota; kingdom Metazoa; phylum Chordata; class Mammalia; order Carnivora; family Ursidae; genus Ailuropoda; species Ailuropoda melanoleuca. The sequence goes on along the minus strand of NC_048222.1, from coordinate 82,275,475 downwards.
CTGGGGCCATAACAGATTCCTGGGCTCCCCACATGATTCAGAAAGTCTGAAGTGGGGCCAAGAATCTGTATTTTTAAAGCCCTCCCACCCAGTACCCCAGCCCTGTTGTGCACACACCAGAAAAGCTGCTGGGAGACAGTGGCCTAGGGGCTACTCGAGCCCAGAAGTGGGCAGATGGGAAGGTTGTAGGGGTTAGGACGGGGGGTGGCTGAGAAGGTCCACTGGGCAGGCAGCCAGGAGTGTCTCTGCTCAGGCTTGCTCCCCCCCCCCGCACCTCCCCTCCACTCAGAGCTCAGAATTCAGGAAGGTCCCTCACTCTGCTCTTCAGACCTGCTTTTCAACTTGCAAGAACTGGGGACACCCTGAGGGAGGCCACTGCAGGTCTCTTACCTGTGGCACCTGGACACCTTTGTCCCGATATTTAGTTCTGCTTACAACTATGGCTTCAGAGTGAGACTGAGACATGAATACATCCTTCACAGAAGGACAACTGGCTTTCCTTTCTTTTTTCTTTTCTTTTCTTTTCTTTTTTTTCTTTTCTTTCTTTTCTCTTTTCTTTCTCTTCTCTTCTCCTCTTCTCTTCTCTTCTCTTCCCTTTTCTTTCTTTCTTTTTCTTTCGACAACTGGCTTTTCTCAAAGTGAACTGAGCAGTGATGGGAGAACCCCGTGGACAGACTGTGGCCCTATTATTTAATTGTGTTTTTCAGCTGACCTGGAATGACCCCTTGAGTCAGCAATTAGCAGCACACAGGGAAGGTGATAGGGACAGAGAACGTGTCCAGACCCTATTCATGGAAAGAGAGGATTTTCCTTAAAATCCCTGAGCTGCTGAAACAAAATGGTCCCTTGTACCAGATGGGAAAAGTCTAGATAGCTCAACAGACCAGCTATCGTTATAGGTTTCATCAGGTTCAATATAATAAAATGTCATAGTCATTATGACCAATAAAAAAAAAAAATCTTAAGGGCGCCTGGGTGGTGAAGTCGGTTAAGTGTCCAATTCTTGATTTTGGCTTGGGTCATGATCTCAGGGTTGTGAGATCAAGCCCCACATCCAGCTCTGTGCTCAGCAGGGAGTTTGCTTGAGATTCTCTCTCTCCCTCTGCCCCTCCCCCCACTTGCACTCTCTATGTAAATAAATACATATGTAAATACACGATTAAATTTTTTAAAAAATCCTAACTATTTCCCTCACAAAACACCAGTAGGTTAAACACCCTCGAAGGCATAGGCTTCTCTGAGACCCGGCTTGGCTGGCTGGTGGGTTGCGCTGGTTACCCAAAGTCTTGCTCTCACACGGCCTCCACATACAACATAAGATATGTGGTCTGCCAACTGACCAAGTTTAAATAACGTGGAATTTAATAAATGCTCCCAACCTGTTCCAAGCATGTCCTACCTCTTTCTGAGTATTCAGAAGCCACTTTAACACCTTATAATGCCTACAGGGCGTCCCTGGGTCATTCAGTATCCATTTAGTAGCCCATGGCGCGGTCTCCGGCCCATCACCTCCCCTCTCTGCTTCCCCCTCCTCATCCATATGATGAGGACTTTAGAAGGATGATCACCACTCAGCCCTCAGCCCTAGCGTGTGGTGGGCCCGCAATCCCACTGCAGATTTCTGGAGGTACAGAGGAACAGGGGGTTCTGGGGGGACCCCGGGCTCTGCTGAGGGCTCCTGAGAACGAGAACGAAATAAAGAGATGGCCCAGCCCCTGAATTCTCATTGCCCAAAAGAGCCCAGGGCAGTGACTCAGAGATCCCACTGGAAATGGTTCTCCTGGTTTCTCTTCCCCGCTCAACTCCCACTGCCCTCATCACAGTGTCTTCATTTCTGCCGCCCTCCAGCTTGCTACCCTGCTTTGGGCAGCTCCACTGCCCAACCTGTTGTCACTCATTCTAAGATTTGGAGTCCTGGTTCCTAAACCAGCCACACAGTGTCATCAGCAGCCTCAGCCAGGTCCAGGGTGCGGACGTCAGGGCTAGTCCAGGAGGTGGGTGTGGAGGCAAAAGATGAGGTAGGTTGTGATAAAACACGGAAAGAAATATTCTCCCGAGGGCCAAAAAATGTTGAGAGAAACTCACTTCAGCCTTCCTTGAGTAAATAAGTTTTTAGAAAGGCAATCATGTTATGTTGCCCAGAAAAACCTTGAAAGTGAATAATCTGGATTCATTTGTAAGATAAGGCAAAGGCAAAGAAAGCCAAAAATGCTTTTATGAAGGGAAGTTCCTGAATGGCTGTATATTAAATAAGATGAAATATGTAAAGTACTTAGAATAGTACTTTACCACATAGTGAGCACTAAATAAATGTCAGTTACTATTATTATTATTATAGCATGGCACAATAATAGTAGTGACTCTAAGCCAGCAAGAAATCATCATATTTATTTGTTTAGAAGTCTGTGTGATTTGGGACAAGATTTTTTTTTTTTTAAGAGAGCATGAGCAGGGGCAGGGGAGGGGCAAAGAGAGAGAGAGAGAGAATCTTTTTTTTTTAATGATTTTTTATTATATTATGTTAGTCACCATACAGTACATCCCCGGTTTCCGATGTAAAGTTCGACGATTCATTAGTTGTGTATAACACCCAGTGTACCATGCAATACGTGCCCTCCTTACTACCCATCACCGGTCTATCCCAATCCCCCACCCCCCTCTCCTCTGAGGCCCTCAGTTTGTTTCTCATAGTCCATAGTCAGAGAGAGAGAATCTTAAGCAGGCTCCATGCCCAGCACAAGCCCCATGTGGGGCAATCTCACGACCCTGAGATCATGAAATCAAGAGTCAGATGCTTAACCAAGCCAACCATGCACCCCCAGGAAGATTTTTAAATCTCTCTGAGCCTTAAAGATTGCTTTATCTATACAATGGGGCCATCTATACAATGGGGTTTCCCACTTGCCTTAAAGGATCAAATTAAATCATTAATTAATTTGTAAACCTTAAAGTACCATAGAAAAACCTCTGTTGAGACCACAGTTTCAAAGCCCAAAAGTTCAGAACCATTAGTCTTCAGACTATCCATATCGCTGTTGGATAACTGACGTGTTGGCTGGCTGACTTCAGTGCAGTGTTTAGAATGAGGATTTCGTGCGAATGATCTTGATTAGACCATGTTAAGAAACGACAATAGGTTCTGGAAAAGAGCTAAAGAACACCCAACATGATTTTCTTGGGTGTCGTTCCTTGGATCTGACAGAAGAACGAGTCTTCATTTAAGACTTAGTCCAGGCATGGCCAGCTCTGGGGAGCCTTTCTTGGCACTCTGTCCTGTCATCCCTCCCCTGTGCCCACAGCATTCCTTACAACACCCACCACAGTATATTTGGCCCTTAGTTTAATGCCCGTCTTCTAAATCAGACTCCTTGTGAGTGCCTCAAGGGAAGGGAATTTTTTTTTTCAATCTTTGTATCTTCAGGGCCATTCTTAGTATTTGAACATACAAGATATGCACTAAATGTTTCTCTTGTTTTGAATGAATAGATGAATTAATTAATTAATCAGAGAAACCCAGACATCAGAAAATGCCTTTTTATTAATCCCCCACCCAGTACTTCATTGCCATGAAGAGCAAACAGTTTAATTTACCAGGACAATGACAGAACGGTGTCATTTATTACCAAAGCCAGTGTTACTTTTAAATATCGATTATTGATCATTAACCAACACTTTGGGATCAAGAAGGCACACTGATCTAATGTTTAATGTTGTATTACATCTAAGACGCCCAAAATTAAATTATAATTTCCTTTCTTTTATTGCATAATTTTTTCCTATATTTCAGGAAGTCTCCCCGTCACTTCTTTTTTTTTAAATTGAAGTCTAGTTGACACAACAATGTTACATTAGTTTCAGGTGTACAATGTACTGATTCGACACTATGTGTTCTGTGCTCACGACAAGTGTAGCTACCGTCTGTCACCACGCAACACTTACAACATCACTGAGGAAGTCTTTCCCCTTTACGGGCTGCCAGTTTTCAGTAATAATAAGTGGCTAATCTAGCAGAGATTCCCAGAGGAAGCAAGGAGAGTGAAATGGAATTATGCCCCACCTTCTTAGCCTCCAGGTATGTACTGGAGTTTAAGGAGATTTAGCACAGGAATACTAAAAGAAAGGAAATCAAACACATTTAGGAAACCAGAGTCACTTACTGGTGCCAGATATTTTGTTGTTAATAAAAACATCTGTTTGAAAAGGGCCCAGTGATATTCAGGGAATCATGAGCCTTCTCCCACCCGTTGGGTTGAACTGTCAGATTTGGTCTCTTGAATTTCAAAGTTTCTTCGGCTCCTTAAGCCTTGAGCGGCAACATTTCAGTTTGATAAACACACCACCTCCTATGGTTAATGTTTGTAGCGGGAAAGAACAATTAACCAACCACAAATATTTCTGTATCAGCCTGACTCCCTGGAGAAAAATGCAAGGCTTTAAAAAATGCCAAAATATTTCCTTTAGTTAAGCACTGGGGATGGCCACAATCACAGCAGAATCTCTCTCTTTAATACATAGCAATTCACTTTGGTTAAAGAACTAAAAATAGAAACAATTCTCTTAACCATAAGGCACTTTAGCATAATGGGTATGCATATACAGACTTGCTTGGTGAAACAGACATGGGTTCAAATCCAAGGCTCCCCACATGCTAGCTGTATGCCCTTAGAAGTATTTCTGAGCCTCAGTTTTCTCATCCTTAAAATGGGGATAATATGTTCTCCACCACATGACTGGACCTCTGTATATAAACATAGATCTTTAGGATTCTTTCATTTTAATCCCAGCCTCCCAAAAGGAGCTGTGGGGAGCGTGTGGGGTGAGAGTGCGTGTGTGTGTGTGTGTGTGTGTGAGAGAGAGATCAGATGTCTTTTAAAACAATTTTGGGGTCACAGCCTTCTTTGAGAATCTGGTGAATACAGATTTTCCTCAGAAAATACACTTTTGTACACACATGTGCCCAGTTTCGGCACCCTTCCCTCTAAAAGCCCCCACAGCAATTCGCAGACCTCTGATTAAGAACCTTGGGACAGATGAGACCAAAGACTTGGGTTTTATTTCTTAACTTTTTAAAAGACTTATTTATTTGAGAGAGAGAGAGAGTTGGGGGGGCACAGGAAGAGGGAAAGAAGCAGACTCCCTGCTGAGCACAGAGCCCCTGAGAGGAGGCTCGATCTCACGACCTTGAGATATGACCTGATCCGAAATCAAGAGTCCAACGCTTAAGCGACTGAGCCAGCCAGGCACCCCGGTTTTGTTTCTTCATGAGTCACTTCATTTCACAGAGAGGAAACCTGTTCTCTGGCCAAAGACCACATCAGTCTCCGTGGCTGACAAATATGGTTGCCAACCACAAGGAGCTGGACGGGAGAGGACGAAGCACTCCGGCCACCATCACCAGGACATAGAATGCAGTTCAAAGTCCACCCAACTCCACCCTCAAAATGAGCGTTTCGGCTCCCTGGATAATTGGTGTTCCTTGGAGGGATTAGGAAAGAATAGCCTTCAGCTGCATCATGGGGCTCAGCATGGCTTTGCAAACTACACGTTATTTTGTATTTAATCATAGCCCTCTATAATGTGGAAGAACAAGAAGAGGCAGCAGCAGCAAACCAAATGTCCAGTTGAAATGGTGAAGCAGAGTTAACACAATGAAATGTTACGCAGCCACAAAAATGATCATCTTAAAGACAGGTTGCCACGGAAAAGATGCTTATGTTAGGATGCAAAGAAGGAAGGAAGGAAGAAAAGCAGAATCCAACCTGTTATGCTCCTTATGTTTCCAGCCATTAAAAACTGTATCACATGAACAAGATAAGTAGCTCTTGGAGAAAAATGTGAGGTTAGTAGAATTATTGAGGGTTTGTATCTATTTTCAAATATTGGGGGTATTATCTAATGTTTACAGTTGTCAAGTAAGGAGAGAAACGATAAATCTGTACAAAATCAGCCTGTTCTTCCAAATGACCGTGGCCTTGTCCTGCCTCCCAGCAGTGGCTCGTTCTGGGGCTTCCCTCCTGAGCAGGCTGAGACGGTGGGCAGGGAGGGCAGACCAGGTCAGAGCTCCCCCAGGCTCCCCCCCCCAAACACAAAACCAAGCCTGCCACTGAAAGAGCAGTGAGAGCACATTCATTGCTACCACCCTCCATCACCACCCTCCACGGTTTAGGTCCTCGGCATCTGAGCTAGCCAATGGGGAGACAGGCTCATTCAAACAGCCTGAGGACATTCGTGTCTAAACCCACGCGAGCCTCTGGTGTTCTGATTCATGCCATGCACAGGTGGGCTGACCCACAGAGTCCGAGGTAAATGACTTGTCTGATGCCTGCTCGTGCTGGAAACAGACATGGGGACCCCATGGGTGCTGGGAGGTTGGCTGCTATCACAACAGACCCGAAAAGACAATTCCGGAAAAGCTTCCTGGGGACACCTGGATGGCTCAGTGGGTTAAGCATCTGCCTTCAGCTCAGGTCATGATCCCAGGATCCTGGGATCAAGTCTTGCATCAGGTTCCCTGCTCATCATGGAGTCTTCTTCTCCCTCTGCCTCTATCCCTTCACTGCAACTCCCCTCCCCAGCTTGTGCTCTTGTTCTCTCTCTCCAATAAATAAAGAAAAGCTTTTAAAAAAGAAAAGAAAGAAAACAAAAGGAAAGAAAGAAAAGCTTCCCAAAGTGCAGCTTGCTGAAGGGGCAGCAGCTCCAGCCATCAGGAGGCCATTCGACCTTCTTAAAGGTCACGGTCAGCACACTACTCATTAATACCAAGCCTCCCAAGTAAAGGGAGCACGTGCTTTGGCTCACTGCTCCCAGGACAAGCGCCAGCTGCCTCCCTGTCCTGTAGGTGCCCGCAGCTGGGGGACGTGAGCAGTGGGAGCACTGCCCTTGCGCTGCACACCCAGCATTTCCTTCTCAAAGCCCTCAGCTGGTCTCTTGGGCCCTGAGAAACCCATCCTAAACTCCTCTATCATGGCTCTCCTGGACCATGGATCAGTGAGTGGCTCCCTCATCAGATGGCCCCAAGGCGTGTGGCAGGACCTCAGGGACAGCCTGGTCACAGACAGATTGGGGTGAGGAGGATGGTTGTACATGTCTGACTTTAGCCACTCTCACGTGTGTCCTCAGGGCCTATCCCCAAGGGCAGACGGATGTGGGGAGCAACAGAGAAAAGAATGGAGATGTCAAGGAGGTTTGAGCTGCTGGGTAGACGCAGGTGATGCTGACCCAGAGAGGGAAAAGCCAAGTTGGCAGGTGCTGACCCGGCCTACAGGATAAGACAGGCGTTCTCTGGAGGGCCATTTCTTCAGGCAAGCTGGTGCTAGATGCCTCCTCAGCCAGAGGTTTCCCGGATGCTAAGCGAGCGCCACCCTTTGCTCCTCCTTCCTTGGCTGTCCATTTCTGCTCTGTTGCTGCATGTGGTGCTGCAAGCTGCGATTTCACAGCATGTGTTTGCCTTGACACGGGGGCTAAGCCTCTCCTGTCCTTACTGTAGGCCTGGGTCAGGACTCTGCTCACAGTGGGCAGCTGAGAGACCGAATAATGAAGAGCTAAGAGCCCTGGTTTTGGAGTCACACAGACCTGAGTCTGCATCTGGGCTCTGACCTTCCAACCCCCCAGGCCTTTGGTGAGTTCCTGATGATATCACAGGGCTTTTTGCAGGAATTAAGTGAGATTGTGGTGCAAAGCATGTGACATACTTCTTATCACTCAAGTACCGGCAGCTCTTCCACGTTCAACCCATATGCATGATGTGCCAAATAGACCAGCAAAAGGTTGACTGGAAGGAATGCTCAGAGCCCACCTAGCCTACCGCCTCATTTGGCAGAGTCAGAACCTGAAGCCCAGAGAGAGGAAGTCCCCCAGCCAAGATAGCGAGACCAGTGTCTGTTGTAGAAACACAGTCTCAGGGACAGAGCTAGCTTGGTACAGGCTGGCACTCTTGGCCATGATCTTCTCATCTCTCCTGGTTTCTTCCCCTTCTTGGTCTCACGCTCTTCCTCCAGTCATAATTTGAGGTCACCCTACAGTCTTACTTAAGTCATCTGTGCCCCCCAATGCCTGGTTGAGCCCCTTGCAGCTTTATCTTCCCTTGAACCCTTGTACTCCCAAGTCTGCCCACTGGAATTCCCTGATTGGATACTTCTAGATCCCAAGTCTGCCCACTGGAATTCCCTGATTGGATACTTCTAGATCCCAAGTCCTGGCTGGCCCCCTGAACTGGATCCTTTATTTTCACTGGAGTCACCAGGCTTCTGTCCCTTTAAAGTTTCTTTAGAGTATTGATTTCCCTTCCTCCGATGGCTCCCAGTAGCCGAAACGTGGGTACTGTCTTCCCCTCCAATCAGGGCAACTTGCCCTCCTCAGAGGCAGTTACAGGCCCCACCTTAGCAGGACCCATCAGCGCTCACCTGCGTGTCAACATCCTCCTGGTGGTCTAGGCCACACTCAACAGATCTCGGATCATTCCTGGGGGCAGGGTTGTCTGCTTTCTTCTCTCTAAGTTCCTGTGTCCATTCCTCCCACAGCTGGAACTGGTTGGCTAGACATCTTTCCTCCCTCCACCGGCCTCAATTCCCTTCCCCTTGTTCTTCCCAATCCATGGGCGCTCTCACAGCTCCCAAGTTTGTAGACACAGTTTGGAAACATGGTGTCCATCTGTACTCTGTGTTGGGAAAAAAAAAATCAAAGCCACAAGTCCACCGTTCTTGCTTAGCCAAGGTTTTTGTCAGCAGGTAGAGCAGACATGTGTTTTTTGAGATGTGAATGGATTTTTTTCTTCTTCTGTTCGCTTATTTTGTTCCTCACCCATGTTGAAGCCATTGCCACAGGGAAATAAAGGAGAAACAAGAGAAGTCTCTTGGCTCAGATTGAGAGAAATGCGAGGAGTCAGTCTGGGCAGACAGGAGCCAAGGGGGTCTCAGTGAGAGTCCCTCAGGGCAGAGTGGCACGGGAGTGGTGTCATGACCCCCCGCCCCATGATGTGGCACAAAAGTCCTGGGGGAAGGCTTGACCTGGGTCAGAGGCTGGCACGAGACAACCCAGCAGCAGCCTGTGTGGATTGCTGATGAAGACCAGATGGGCTGCCCCAAAGTCCTAAACCCCATGAGCCCCACCCCAGAATTGGGACCCAACCCTGGAGAAAGGGGGAGAGCGCTGAGCTCACTGAGGTTGTTACCCAATACCCAGCATGAATCAAGATGCTCAGGCTAGACATTCTATTTTTGCACACCAAGTGTGGACCGAGATTCATATTCACCCCTCATGGATCTACTCTGTCATGACTTCCCTGAGGCTTCCAGATGTTCTTCCAGAGGCTAAGACCACCTTCATAATAAACTCCCTCAACCCACTCTTCTACCTTCTACGAAGCTGGTGTCCTTGTCAACAGTGTCAAAGATTTCCCCTTAGCCTCTTTGTTCTCACAAACAGCACATTCCTTTTTTTTTTTAATGAATGATAAATGAGCCAAATATATATTTCTTTTTTTTTTTTTAAAGATTTTATTTATTTATTTGACAGAGATAGAGACAGCCAGTGAGAGAGGGAACACAAGCAGGGGGACTGGGAGAGGAAGAAGCGGCTCATAGCGGAAGAGCCTGACGTGGGGCTCGATCCCATAACGCCAGGATCACGCCCGGAGCCGAAGGCAGACGCTTAACCGCTGTGCCACCCAGGCGCCCCCAAATATATATTTCTGAGTGTGACCTTGGGAAGGTAAAAGAAAACAAAGCCAAGGGACAAATTCAACAGTTCATTGTTTACCCTTTAGGTTTGCAAAGGGGTCATGGGGAGCTTCAAGGTGGCTTCGCAGCTGTCTTAGAGAGACACCCTATGGGTGGCCAAGTAGAGTGAGGAGCTAGATGTCTGGCCTGAGGGTCAGGTGGGTCCTGCTTATCTGTGTGACCACAGAAAAGGGAACTGGAGATACAACCGGGTGGTGCACCTGGGGAATGAGGGCAGAGAGCTGTGTTCACCTGGCACGAAGCTTGAGGCCGTTGCTATGCTAGCCCCCTGCTGGTCTCAGTGACAGAAGCAGTCAGCCATGCTTGCTGGCCCAGCCACAGGAAGGCTCCCGGAGGCTAAGACCTTGAGATTGGAACTTCAAGGATGCCCAGGAACTCTCTTTGGGGAGATGGGCATTTCAAACAGAGAAGAAGGCTCAGCACAAGCTCTGAGGTGTGATGGGCAATAGGGAGTTGTTGGGGACAAGACTACTGGGCCCCACACACCTGAAGAAGGATGACAGGAGGGGAACTGGGAGGGGAGACCAGCTGTCTGGTCCCTCGAGGCCTGGGCTTTGTTCTCAGGCACTGAGGAGTCAATGGAGATTTTTACCCTGGGGGTGATAGGGCCATATCTGAGCTTCAGACACACCTTGCCAGCCACACAGAGGACGGACTGCAGTGTGGGTCAGGGCAGGCAGAGACAGGAGCTCTAAGGATGTGGCAGTTGTCCAGTCTACAGGCAGGAAGGGCCTGAACTAAAGCGGTGGAGATCCGGGGACAAATCTGAGAAAGGAGGGGACAGATGTTACCACAGTGTTGACTTCACTCAGGGAAACTGGTAAGTGTTCTAGCTCACCCTTTGGCTTTTGCTAAGACTCCCACTTTCCCCACACTTTAGGTTTCTTCCGTGGGGAACAAAGCCTCCTCCTTGAGATGCCAGGGGACTTAGTCACCCCAGCAGGGCAGTGAAAGACCAGGCAGGGATCCTGAGGCTTTCAGATCCTGCATCCTCAGTGTGGAGTCAGGCAAGGAAGGCCACCCCCAGGGAAAGAGCCAGACCTGGAGCCTTCTTCATCTCCTTCCTCTACTGCTCTGTGGCCCGTCCTGTAACACCAACCCCCCACGACCCTGTGGCTCTGTGGAACTGCCGGCCACCGATACACCAGTCTGGGCTCTGAGGTGAGGGGAGTAGGAAGGGGATGCTCCTTCCCTTCTCAGGATCTGCTCAGACATTTCTTGCGATTTGGCAGGAGAAAACTTTGTATGATGAAAAGAATGAGCGAGAACTTAAGGGAAGATGGTACTTGAGCAACTGAATTTCTACTAAATGGATGAAACTTGGGAATCTCTTTATGGGGCAGACTTTATTCCTTCACTTTGTTGCAATGGCATTTGTGATGGTACTTTTGTGGTGTTTTGTTGTTGGTGGTAGGTATGTGCACGTTGCCTCTGTGTGTGTATGCCTGCACGTGTCTGTGCATGTGTGCGAGTCTGTGTGTGTCTGTGTTCACATGTGTGCATGGGCCTGGGTATCTGTGTGTGTCTCTGTGTGTGAGAGACAGAGAACATATCCTGCGTCAATAACCTCCTTCCCTGAAGAGATTTTCTTTTTGCCTTTCTATTTATAAAATCCTTAAAACAGGGTCCAAAATGGACAGTTCCCCCAAACACCATATACCAGAAAGCTCCAGGATATCTGCTAAAACCACAAGCACTCCCTTCTCAGGCTGAATCTCACAGGAGTGGGAAATGCAGGACACCCTCAGTCACTCAGGCTGACCTCCAGTGGCAAACCACCGCATTGGAGACATTTCCGCAGCAAGGAGCTGAAAGTATGTAACCATGAAGATTCAAAGAAAATCTTAAATATCAAACGAATGACATCATTATATATGGACAAAACCAGCTCCCAAGGGCCCATAGTTCTTCCCTACTCTGTTCATGCCTTTTCTTCATTCAGTTGTCAAGGGGCTTCCTGATCAACAGGAAAAGAAGGACCTAACACGGAGGCGTCAATTTGCTTACGTGCGGGCTGTCTCCCTGTGGCAGGTTGGACAACACACAAATGAGTCAGAGGAGGGGAATGAATGGGGAGGAGGGTGGAGTGCACACCCTAAGAAGGACTTTCTGTGCAGGCAGCAATTAGAGGAACCTGATTTGAAAGCAGAAGGCTCCAAGCCCACCGGGATGAATGTCAAGTGTCATTTGGCAGGAATGGAGTGAATGTGGCATTGCACTCACTGCATGCCACGTTCGCCCTCACCCTCACCCTCACCGAGGGGCCTCCTGAGGAAGCTTTTCAACCCTTTTCCTATGCCACAAAGGAGTGTGACCTTTCTGTGAGGAAACTATCATTCGAGCCAATAAGATCTTTCTAAAGGCCAGGGTCTTGGCAAGACATCAGTACAGGGCCTGTCCCCTGTGATGTCTGAGGCAGAAGCCCCTCTGGGGTGTTATTTTCCCTTCCCATTTGCTGGTTCTCAGAGGGCCACTTGTCTTGGTTGACAGGGTGGAGCTAAGGAACCTGGGAAGCTTTATTTGACCAGGAAGACAGGATGAGAGCTGGCTCTTTCCTCTGACAGCCCAGGAGGCAAGCAGCTTCAGCTGAGATAAGGCTCTGGCAGAAACATGGGTACAAGGGGCACCCCACTTTACCTCCTCACACCTGGGACAGAGCCACCAGGCCTGGTTGTCAAGACAGATGGGAGCAGGAGTCACCCTGTCCATCTCAGCCTCGACGGTTGCCAACAACGAACACTCCGTACTTCACTGAGACCTGGTTCCCTTGAGGAAACATCTCAGCTTTGTACATCTAGCTGACACTGGTGGCAAAGGCCTCCCAGGAGTGATTCTTAGAGCAGGAAGAGAATCCCATGGTGATCCATGTTCCCATGACATGGGAAAGCCATGTTCACCCCTTGGCAGTTAATCCTTTCCGTGCCAGCAGTCCCAACCCCTCCTGAATGTTGAAATCTGATGAAAGCCAGAAACGATCTTTGCAGCTGGTTGTCCATGTCCTCCACAAAAGCTTGCATGCAAGATTTTTTTTTTAAAGATTTTATTTATTTACTTGAGAGTACAAGTGAGCACAAGCAGGGAGAGTGGCAGAGGGAGAAGCAAATTCCCTGCTAAGATGGGAGCCCTATGTGGGGCTCAATCCTAGGACCTTGGGATCATGACCTGAGCCGAAGGAAGATGCTTAACCGACTGAGCCACTCAGGTGCCCTGCTCGCGTGCAAGTTTAAGAAGGTCATAAACTCCAGGAAACTCATCAGGGGTCTGTGGTCTCCAAAAGTTAGGTCACCCGCAGCAGGAAATGGTGCAGTGGCATGACCCTTGTAGGGAGAGGGTCTCTACCGAGGACCACGCACACCCCTCCTGCCACCAAGCACACAGCAGGATCCCCTGGGTGCCTAGGGCTCCTTTGCAAGGCTCAGGACTGAGGAAATCCCAGAAGGCAGGCTGTTCTCCACTTGACCCTGCTTTGCAAAGCCAGATGCAGACAGGATGCTGATCTGTGGTTTGAAACTGAGATATTCTGCTTCTCATCAGCAGTGTGCCGGGGCCAGCTTGTACAGGCTTGTAGGGGTCCACTGTTAAATTTGGGAGAATTTTGGGAGCCATTTGTTAAGCACATCACTATTCAAAATTAATCCATACAAAATTAAAATTTTATAAAATCAAAATTAAATTATATAAAATACAATTAAGTGAATTCTATTAAAAATGAAGGTAATAAGCACTCAAATGCCATCATTCCCTAGTTACTTCACTACATTTCACTGTTATCTCTGCTCTTGAGGTTGTTTGCATCAGTCGTATCTGGCGGTGGAAATGCTATCTCATGGTGCGTTACTGCGTGTCTCTTCCCAGCCCCGTGTGCAGCCAGGCCACGTGGACAGCGTGAAGTTGGCTACTAGGAGTGTTTACACCACAGGAATAGGCAAGGGCTTCAAACCTGGGGCCAATTTGCCTTGTTGTTCGTTTTTGGGACTTAATACAGTGATGGAGAAAATGTTAATAATGTAAGTTCAACTTTAAAATGTGTCCTATTTATAGCTGTGAATAGCTCAAAAAAATGAAAAAAGTTTTTTTGAGTAATTAAAAACTATTAGCCAATTTAGCAAAGAAGCCAGTGACATCACTGCCTACAGAGCATAGTGTGATACGTCTTTGTCACTCTGGTCTTCTTAACATAAATGAAGATATCAACGATGTCCATGTCACCCCTATACTTGTGTGTCAATTGCAACTATAGCTTGACCATGGACACAAGAATCTGGCAGAAGTCAACAAAAGCACTCTGTGGAGAATCTATGCCTCCATGGTATGTATCTATAATAAAGAATATTGCATATTTTGTTATTATTTGTAAATTATGTGTTACATATTCTTTATACCAGTACAATTTGTAATAAACTTAAATGTTTATATATGTGACATTTGTTTTCTGGAAAGCTGGTTATTAAACATTTACCAACATTACCAGAATACCACTGCTTTCAGTCTAGAAGGTACCTATCTTAACTTAACCTCCCCCCCACCCCCACTTCACTGACAACTGCCAGGGAGTCCATCAGACAGACAGACGGATACCACAACATGGAAATTATTCCTTTCCACATAAATGCATAGGGGAAAGAAATGTGAGCCTTTCCCATAAAGCCACCCAAACAAAATCATGAAATGGATTATTACTTTTGATCCCATCTCCAAACACAATACTTAAAGAAAAATAATAAATTTCCTTGGGGGCACCTGGGTGGCTCAGTTGGTTAAGCAACCGACTCTTGACTTCGACTCAGGTCATGATCTCGGGGTTGTGAGATCAAGCCCTGCGTCAGCCCCACATTGCACACGGAGGCTCCTTAAGATTCTCTCTCCCTCCTCTTCTGCCCCTTCCCCACCCCAACCCTCCCCAACTCGTGAGCACGCTCTCTAAATAAATAAATAAGTTTCTTTTAAAAAATCCGATTCTACTATAGAAATGGCAAGAATAAAGGGAAACTTAACATGAAATAGCTACACATAATCTTTGTAACAACGCAAGGTGGAATATCTAAAAAGAAGCAGTGAACAAGCTGTTTACGTGCCTATAATAGACTCACAGCTGAGCATTTCACCATAGGCTGGCCCCCTTGGTAAAACTAACAAACAAGGAATTAGTCTATGTTTTGTACACAGAAAGGGAATGAATTCTTACCAAGCCCCCACACCACGCACCGAGCTCTTTCAAAAATGCTGTTCTGTTTTTGTTTATTTATTTGTTTATTTATTCATTTTCTGGGACTTCCAAAAAGATTTGAAGCCACTTACAAAAGCAAACATGAAACAAATAGGAGAGAATGAAGACGTGAAGAAAAGATGAAGAAATCAAGACCAAAGGGTAAATTAGGGCAGAGAAACCAATTTGAGGGTAAAAGCCGGTTACACAGAAATACAGACCAGGGGATGGGGCTACCCAATTGCTAGTGGTTAGATGCAAATTAGACTAAGTGTCCTGGCATCCAAAGCACAGAGTGGGAAATTATCGGTTTGAAGAGTCAGTGTCTTTAGGACATCCGTTGCTCCAGAACAGCACAGATATCTCAGGTCTGGAGCCTGACAGGAATTCTCCTGCCACTTAGGGTGGTCCTGAGTGGAACGGCGGACAGCGGTCCAGTGGCATCATAGTAACGATGACACAGTGAGTTTCCTATGTTATTTCTTACAGCAGCCTTCAGCTCAAGCCTAGGATGACATGCCTTCACCAGGAAAGGGTGCCCGAGCCTGATTCTGGAATGCAATCCTTTGAACACCCCAAGCATCGAGATCCAGGCACACAGCGAGCAGACCAACTAGCTGGATGGTGGGGAGGGACAGGGAGGGTGGCACACCCAAAATATCTGGACTCATTTTTTCCAGTCCTATTAAAAGCATTTCCTCTTTGAGAAACATAACAAAACCATGGTCTCCCTTTTGAGACCTCAAAATAAATACTGTACATAAAAACAAATTTAAAAAGTTACAATGTGAAATGTGCCTTTTGCAAATTACAGGGACTCCTCTGATGATTCTCAGGTGGAGAACTGAATAGAATCTAGGTGGAAGTGTTGTATACTTTTCAGTTTCAACTCACCTAAGAATTAGGGCTTTGGGGTTTAATTCTTATAACCCTGTGATGTGCTGTTACCAAGAAATAAAGAAGTAAGACTCCGGGGTAAAAGTAACCTACCTGAGTCATGTCAGAATAGAGTGAGGTCAAACTACTGTTATTTCACAAGGACATTTGGTGAGTTGCTCAAGGTCACCCAGTCAGGAAGCAGCAGGGCTACACCTTGAACTCAAGCCTTCTGGTCCAAAGGCCAGCTATCCAACCTCTATGCTAGAGAACTTCTAAGCCACAGTTGCTTTGTAGTACTCCTATGCCCACGTTCTTTCTAATTCCTGGGATCCACAACACACTGAGAGATAAAGTTAAATTATCATTACTGAATATTGGACTTGGTGATTCCAGACATTTAGGTTTGTGGATCCTTTTGGGAATGTGATAGAAGCATGCATGTGCACATAAGCTTGCAGACAAGTTCAGAGAGCTCCTAGACCCATGAAACTCGTCAAAGGTCTGCGGTTTCGGAGGTCAGAACTCCCAACTTCATACATTAAGCGCAGACCACCTCATATCCTTGTAGACACTACAGAAACATGTGCAAACATTTCCTGTCCCGGAGCAACCCTGAGAGTGAGGGCCTCCCTAAACTCTGCACCCCAGGAGACTTGCTCACCTCACCCTGGTCCTAGCCCAGTAGCTCAGGTATCAAGGTATTCGAAGAAACCAGCAGAAGGGGGTAAAGGACAAGGCACCCAAGAGAACCTCCTTCTACAACAGGGTTTTGGAAATATCAGCCCTCTGGTGAGAAAGCACACAGTGGCCTGTGGTGAGTGGGGGTCCTACAGGGTCAGCAGGGACCATGACAGAGCCTCTTCCGAGCCTCAGGCTCCGGCTCCAAAATTCCTGCTCAATCTAGTTCTCCTGTCTGGCTTGAAGCTGGGTGCATCTGCTCCCCTCATACAGAGCTCTAGGTCCTTTGCTCACACTCGCCCAGCTGGAAGTGGCAGAAACAGGTCCTAGAGCAGAACTGGCTGGCCCCAAGGCCCAGCATCTTCCCCTGGGTGATACCACACCTTGCAGCAAGCAGAACACACCAGAGACCTAGTGAAAGCCACCTTCTTCCACAAGGGCCCCCATTAAAACCCAGGGCGTGGCGATGGCCCTGAAGCTCGCTGGGGCTAAGGGTGGTCATTAAATCTTACGTGCATTTCTGCCTTCAAGCTTTCTTCCTACCATCTTAATCTTTACTGGCATTCCAGAACCTGCCCTTGTTCCTTTCCCTCAAGAACCATTTCACAGGGCACCCACCCCAATCCAGACACTGTCCTGAGTGCTGGGACCCAGAGGAGGATGAAAGGGGGGGGGGCAGCTCCCTGTCCCAGGGGAGCTCAGGTCCCAAACTTCTGCCAATAAGGAGCCCTCAGCATTTGTTGGAGGCTCACGGGGACACAGGGATGGATTTGGGCACTGGCGACCAAAGAGAAGGCAGTGGCACTGGTCCCAGGAGCTAGAACAGGTGGGACTTGCCCAGATGAGAAGGTGGGGAGGGGGTCCCAAGCTGAGGGAGCAGCAGCAGCAGGAGCACAGCCTGGAGCGCTCCGCAGCAGTGCAGAGCTGGCTTAGTCAAAGCAGAGGGGCTGGCAGTGGAGGGAGCAGGAGCTGTGACAGGAAAAGGACTCGAGGCCCAGCAGTAATCGTTGCTCTCGCTTCTGATCTTCATCTAACTGTTGTGATTTTCATCTAAGTGCTGTCTTCCTACAGCTTCATGATTCTTTCTTCTTTCTCTAATCTGGCTGGGACATCACCCTCCAACCAGGGCACACCTGCTCTGCTGGGCCTGGGGAGGGGGTGAGGCATGTGGGGGTTGGGGGGGTCAGGTCTCTCCGGCTCCCCTGCTACCTCCCCACACACCTGACCCTTACAAGCAAGGACACTGGCCCCTGGTGGCTCTGTCTGGCTGCTGCAGACTCAAAGGCTGCATAGTGGGCTCTCAGGCCAGGTTGTCACTCAAGCAGGAGCTGGCTCCCACATTCCTCAGGCCACACTGGGGCTCCCAGGTAATTGTTTCCCAGCACAGTTCACAGCTGCTTGGCTGGCCACAGATTCTGTGGGGATGGTTGGGCCCACAGAGAATGGCAGATTCCATCCTGGCATTTCACGCAGGGTCAGGGCCCACACTAGCCTCCATTCTGGACTTCTGCTTCCGCACCAGGAGAGGGTCAGGTTTGGGACTCGAGGCATGCTCTTGGAGGCCTGGGAGCCTGAAGCAGCACAGTGAGCATTGCTGGGCAGACAGAGGGTGGGGTACTTAGCCCTAAAGCCCCTGACACAGAGCTCAAAAAATGTGCGCTGAAAAAAGAATAAATGAATGATGAGAAATGCCACAAAGAGAGAGAAACATCGGGGCACCTGGGTGGCTCAGTCAGCTAAGCCTCTGCCTTCAACTCAGGTCATGATCCTGGGGTCCTGAGATTGAACGCCACGATGGGCTCTCTGCTCAGTGGGGAGTCTGCTTCTCCCTCTCCCTCTGTGTTCTCTCTCTCTCTCTCTCACAAATAAATAAATAAAATATTAAATAGAGAGAGAGAGAGAGAAATACAGAACTTTTCAGAACTGAGGTGCAGGTTGGGGGAGACAATGATAAAAAATGCAAAAGGCCTGTTACATTCCAGAAAGTTCAAAGAGAGGGCAGGGACCACTGTGCCATGGATTCCAGTTTTCCCAAGCAGGCTCACCTTTTGACCATGTCTGCTTTAAGGTAGGATGAATATAATCTTTTTTGGCTTTTTATTTTGGAATAATTTTAGGTTTACAGAAAAGTTACAAAGATAGTCTAGAGACTTCACGTATACCGGGCACTCAGCTCCCCCTAATATTACCATCTTACCTAACCATGGTACATTTGCCAGAACAAAGAAATCTGCATTGGCACAATGTTATTAAATAAACTCCAGACAGATTTCACCTATTTTTCATTAATGACTTTTTCCCCCTAGGACCCACTTCAATCCTGGATGTGAGTTCCGAGTTTAGTTGTCTTGTCACCTTACTCTCCTCTGATGTGTAACAGTTTTCCCATCTTTCCTTGTTTTCCATGACCTTGACAATTGCAAAGGTCAAGTATTCTGCAGATTGTCCCTCACTTTGGGTTTGTCTGATGTTTTCTCATGATGAGACTGGGGTTAAGAGTTTGGGGGAAGAACAGTACAGAGGGGAAGTACTTTTCTCTTTATACCGTAACCGAAGTTATATAATACAACATGACTTACCCCTTGAGACATTAACCTTGATTCACCTGCTTAAGGTGGTGTCTGGCAGCATTCTCCACTGTGGAGTTACTGTTCTTCCCTTTCCATACTTCATTCCAAATCCCTTCTGCACTGAAGGTGAGGGGAACCAAGCTCCATCCAGGATGGAGAAGTATCTACATATGTCATGCACAATTTTTCTCTCTAACTATGGCAGCACGATGATAACAATTCTTTAGTTCCTTGGTAATGCAGATGGTTGAGAGTGAAAGCAGTGGCCAATTAGCAAATGACTGGGACAGTTGTCAAAACCCTAGAATTTTAAAACTCCTCTCAAAATATGTTATCAACAGTTCATTCCTTTTCAGAAACCGATCGCTTAGCCCAAAAAGTCATCATTAAACCTATTCCATCACCCTACCCCCCCAATGTCTGAAAAATGGAAAAGCTTATTTAAAAACAAACAGAATTTCAAAAGGGCAACAACCAATCATTTGCTTTGAGCGAGACACTCCCCATACATCACGTTGGCCTTTGCCATGTCTGCCTCGTAGGGTCCATGACCCTTGTTCATAGAGAGGCTGAGCAACTTGCCTGGAGCCCCACAGCCAGCATATGTGTGCCCACCCCTATTCCCACCCCACTGTTTTCTCCTGTCTTTCCTCTGCGGCATGTTCACTGGCTTTTACAGCTTAGAAAGCCCTTGATGGATGAGCTTTTATAAATCAAAAACAAAGCAAAACAAAAATGCAGAGTCTTACCTTGATAATGATCAGTAGCTTGTCACCATAGCTTTTTCAACCCCAGAGCCCTTGTGATGCAGCTGCCTTCTAGCGATAACCAGCAACACCAGATACAATCCCAAAGAAAAAGCCCATCCTGGTTGTCTCAATCGGTTCTGTAGCTCGTAGCTTCCTGCTGACGGCAAGCACCACGCAGAGGTGGCAGGCTCCCCCGTCTGTGGTCAGAACTTCAGCAGCTTCCCCCAAGGAACCCCGCCCCTCCCACAGAGCACTTTGAAGGCTTCTGTGGGTTCACTGGGTCCAGTGGGCACAGCTGACCCAGAAAAGCCTGAGTGGAAGGACCACAAGCAGCTGGTCTTTCTCAGGCCCCGGGCCACATTGGTTCCAATGACTCTCTGCCACCAGAAAGTTTCCTCATGGGGTTTTGGTTTAATAACATGGGTGGTGTTTTCCTGTACAAAACTTGGCAGAGTTAGTAAACCTCCAAGCTAACTCTACAAGGTATTCGCTTTGCTTTGCAGCATTTATCTGCAAGACAAGAAGGAGCTTGGTCTCTGATGCCTTGTGCCATCTGTGTGAGCCTGGGAAACTCTTCTCTCAGCCTTGTTGGTTTTGTCTGGTCTTCCAAATAGTGCCGATAATACCTGGCCCAGAGATAGTATGGGCACAAATGATAGAATAGGTGTGAGCGACAGGCACAGAATTGGCTCTCAATAAATGCTAATTCTCATTAAAAACAAAACAAAACAGGGGCGCCTGGGTGGCACAGCGGTTACGCGACTGCCTTCGGCTCAGGGCGTGATCCCGGCGTTCCGGGATCGAGTCCCACATCGGGCTCCTCGGCTGGGAGCCTGCTTCTTCCTCTCCCTCTCCCCTGCTGTGTTCCCTCTCTCGCTGGCTGTCTCTCTGTCACATAAATAAATAGAAATCTTTAAAAAAATATATTAAAAAAAAAATAAACTCACTCTAGCCAGTCATTGATTCTGATCGCAGGGCCTCTCCCATTGTCCTACTGCACGTGGCTCTGAAAACTCAGGGGCACAGAGAATGATAGAAGTGATGGGGAAAGGACCCTATCATCTGGAGTGGTGAGGTGCTGTCCTGGACTACACCAGCTGAGGGACCAACGGACCAAGAAGATTGCTGAGACAAGCTCAGGAGACTGCTGGTGCAGACAGACATGGTAAGCCATTGGTCACCTGCTTTCTGATCCAGGGACCAAAGGGAGCCCATGGGCACGCTCCTCTCCTGCCTTTATATCTGTGAACCTTGACAGGGATGGAGTTCAGACAGGCTTGCTTCTACTCCTGGCCTGGAGCCACAGTCCAGAATCTCAGTTTCCTCATGGATTTTAGGACTAAGACAATAATTTGCTGTGAGTGTTTCATAAGAAAGAGGCTTCACAGATATTCATAGCAATAGCAGCAGCAACATGGAATTTTTCGGTTCTAAGACTACTTGAAAACAATCTGCCTGATTTCCCCAAAAGGTTTTTGTGACAGTAAATGGATTAATGCATAAAAATATGTATGACCACGTTTAGTACGTAATAAACTCCAAATAACAGGTAGCTGGCACGAATGTGCCTAATCTAAGTCCCAAACCTAATCCCTAGCACTGCTTTGTTTTCTTTTATCCTTGGTAGTGAAGAGCCCAGAACAGTGTCCCAGACCAGTTGTGCTCAGTGAATCATAGCTCTTATTAATTTGTTATTATATTCATCTCCTGACACCTGAGAGTTGGATCTAAGCATTAAATACAGGTTGAAAGAATCCCAAATCCTTAAACTTATGATTTAAAGACTTGTTGACTTGAGATGAGATTATTTAGCCTTGTTATTTCAATTCAATTAACACAACAAACTTTTGTGAATGTTTGCTCTGTGGTAAGCACACGCCAGAGGCTCGGGGTAGAGGTATAAATAAGCATTTATTTGAGGGAGTCAGCCTAGGGAGCCTGGGAAAGGTGTCTGGTAGACAGCCAGGGGTGTGGGAAATGTGGCCATAGAAGCCCAACAATACACAGTATTAGAACAGAAGCAGGAGCAATAGGAATATCAGGGATTATTGGAGGAAGTTACCAAGCAGATGGCTTTGAACATGATTTGTGACTAAGAATCCTTCAAATTCTCAGAGGCAGATACCTAGGTTGAATCTTCTACTTAACAAGCATCCAAATGATGCTGCCTGAGTTATGTCCCATTGTGTCTAATTAAATAAATGACTAAATAAGTGACTTTTGGACAAATTTTATATACTTGCACCTGAGGATATTGGGAGTGTAATACCTTCCTAAGGAGAAAATCTATTTTCCTCTGACTCTGGCTCATCTGTTCAAAATTGGAGCTCAAGGGGAGGTGAATGTTTGCAGGAAGGAGAGGGTAAGCTGGCCTTTATGTGGTCTGGAAAAAAAAGTCACCTTTCTATCCGCCTCCAATAGACAGGGGTCGGAAAAAAACAAAAATGGATTCTAGCAGCCTCTCAGAAAAGAACAAGGAAATGACCTTGCTCTTGGGTTTCACTTGTCGGAGCAGAAGTGAAAGTTAATTTCAGCCATTTTCACCCTCACAGAGTCATGGAATCCATGAGAAAGGCAGAGGGGAGTTGGGGGCAGGACCCAGGGGAGAAGATAAGAAGCAGTGAAATGTGTTAGTGAAGCTAGGATTACCCTTTTTAGACATATTTGTTAGAGAATCTCAGAGAGAGCTCTTATGGCTGCACTGAGACTGGACTCTGAAACCGCCAGTTTAGTGTTCAGCCTCATTGGCTCCCCCATTTATTTTTGCACTTTTGAGGTGACTTATGCAAAATTTGGAGCTCTCCTTCCATGTATCTACACCAACCTTCTGACACCAGTACATTTCTGATCAAAATCAAAACCTGTGGGCAATAAAATATTTGAGTAGAAGAAACATTAAAATAATCCAGTCAAAGGGTGCCTGAGTGGCTTTGTCAGTCGGGCGTCTGCCTTTGGCTTGGGTCGTGATCCTGGGGTCCTGGGATCGAGCCCCACGTCGGGGTCCCTGCTTGGCGGGGAGCCTGCTCCTCCCTCTCTTCCCAGCTGTGCTTTCTTTCTCTATCTCTGTCTCTCTCTCTCAAATAAATAAAAATATTTAAAAATAAATTAATAAATAAAATAAAATAAAATAATCTAGTCAAAAATTTACTGCAGGAATGGTGGTGTGAGGAGCTTGGCAATCTCCCTTTGAAGAAAACAAGCAAAAAACTAGACAAAGATGTCAAAACCAACCATTTCGGGCACTAGAAAATGACCAAAGGCGAACAACAAACTAAGAAGTGTTTAATCTTGAAAAACTGCTACTGCATTAGAATGGCCATGAGTTTGTGGTCTTCTTGCTTACAAGTTCTGCCTCCCCGCCCCCCATCCCTTAGCTTGAGTGGTGAGAATCACAGCTTTTCAAAGGGCTTGTTTTGAGAGCTGTTAATTAGTGAAAACCAGTAGATTTACCAGCTAGTGGTGACAGATATGGTCTGTGATGGGGAGATGAAAATCTGCAGTTTTATGGGTTAAAGATCATGGAATCAGTTCTAGATAGGAAGTGAAAATCTGCAGCTTTACTTGCTTGAGGCTATAGCCTCTCTTCAGGGTGGGCAGAAAATCACCCAGAAAAGTAATGGGGGAAATCCTGGAAGTAAGAGGCTGAGCTAATAAACACCCATGCCTCTTTGACTGCTATAATAGGCATGAGTTGGGGAGAACTGAGAGAGCGAAGAACAAAGTGAATAGCAAGGGAAACCTAAGGGCTTACTGTAGATTTGAATTTGTTCCTCCAACCACACAAAGCTGGGGCAGGAGAAGGTGGAGGGTTTACTTATTCAAGGTGTCTGAGCATAACTTCTGCCCAAATAATTGCCTGATCATTAAACAGTGCAGAAACAGAGGTTACCTTAGAAAGCCAGACTAAAATAAAAAAGTGAATACTAAAAGATAAAAACTGCACAGTGATATCAGTGTCTGTACACCATGGAGGAAAACAACTTCTCAATCTAGGTGCAGATAAATTAGTAAAACAAAAAAATCAACAACTTTCAGAAAAATAAAAACAGAATCCAGATTCACTACAATGTGAATTTTTCAACTAAAAATTATCATACATGCAAAGAAACAAGAAACTGTGACCAGAAAAAAAGAGTCACTAGATTCTGATTCCAAATGGGCCAACATGTTGGATTTAGAGGACAGACTTCAAAGCAAACATTACAGTTATGTTCAAGGAGTTAAAGGACAATATGTTCAAAGAATGAAAGGAATTTACATTAATGAGCTAACAAGAACAGAATCTCAACAGAGAAATGGAGATTCTAAAAAAGAATGGATTTTCTAGAGCTGAAAACAAAACTAACATTGAATATTCACTAAATAGGTTCAACACCAGATCTGAGATGGCAGAAGAAAGAAGCTATGAATTTGAAGATAGAGCAATAAATAGTAAACCAATCCAAAGGATAACAACAACAACAACAAAAGTTAAGAAAAATGAACAGAGCTTTAGAGATCTGCCAGACAATGTAAAGTGTTCAAATATAAATGTAATAGGAGCCCCAAAGGAGAGGAAAAAGAAAAGCACAGAAAAATAATTTGAAGAAAACATAGTTGAAAATTCTCCACTGGTAGTAAATAATATTAGCTTGAAGAGTCAATGCTATCATCTGAGTGTTTGTATCTCCCCAAAATTCATATGATGAAACCTAATGCCCAGAGTGATAGTATTAAGAGGTGGGGCCTTTGGAAGGTGATTAGGACATGAGAGTGGAGCCCATGGAAGTTGGATAGAATCAAATTCTCTCAGTAGTATTTACCTGGAAAAGAATGAAAATTAGTGCCCAAGAATAAAACAGGCCCAAGAAAGCCCCCTTCTTCCTTCCACCACGTGAGGTTACAGTGAAAACATAACCACCTATGAAATGGGCCCTCACTAGACACTAAATCGCTGGCACCTTGATCTTGGACTTCGTAGTCCCTAGAACAGTGGGAAATAAATTTATGTTGTTATAAGCCACCTAGTCTATGGTAACATAAATACAAAGAGAACCACACCTACACATCATGGTCGAAATACAGAAAACCAAAGAAAAGAGATAATCTTGCATGCAGCAAGAAGAAAAATAATGCATCTCATATGTGGCAACAAAAATAAAACTCAAGATTGACTTCTTATTGGGAACAATGGAGGCTGGAGGGCAGTGGAATGCATATTTAAGCTTCTAAAAGAAAAAAAATCTGAAGAATTGTCACCTAAGAATTTACTATCCAATAAAACTATCTTTAAAAATGGAGGTGAGGGGCGCCTGGGTGGCACAGCGGTTAAGCGTCTGCCTTCGGCTCAGGGCGTGATCCCGGCGTTATGGGATCGAGCCCCACATCAGGCTCCTCCGCTATGAGCCTGCTTCTTCCTTTCCCACTCCCCCTGCTTGTGTTCCCTCTCTCGCTGGCTGTCTCTGTCTCTGTCCAATAAATAAATAAAATCTTTAAAAAAAAAATGGAGGTGAAATGAATCCTTTTCCAGATAAGGAAACTGAGAGAATTTGGTTTTATCTGACTTAAACTACAAAAAAAGAAAGAAAGAAAGAAAGAAAGAAAGAAAGAAAGAAAGAAAAGAAAAGAAAAACAAACAAACAAATTAATTCTTCTAGCTGAAAGAAAATGGCACCATATTGTAACCGGTTCACAAAAGGGAATGAAAATCACTGGGAATGGCAACCATGAAGGTAAATAAAAAAATACATATACAATAATATAAATATATATTATCTTTTCTTCTCTTAACTTTTTAAAAACACATAGGATTGTTCAAAGCAAGAATTATAACATCACACTGGGGGTTTATAACACATATAAATGTATGACAATAATAAAACAGGGGGGATGAGAAATGGAGCTATACTAGTGCAAAGTTTCTTTTTTCACCAAAAAAAAATCAGTTTTAATTTGATTGAAATTGAAAATGCACAATTGATAAATTGAAAATGCACAATTGTAATCCCCAAGGCAGCAACTAAAGAAAAAAAATCAGAGGAATGTAGGTTTTTAAAATTTATGTATTTATTTATTTAAGACAGAGAGAGAGAGAGAGAGAGAGAGAGAGAGAGAGCAAGCACATGCACATGGCGCGGAGGGGCAGGCAGAGGCAGAGGGAGAAGCAGGCTCCTCACTGAGCAGGGAGTCTTATGTGGGGCTTCATCCCAGGACCCTGGGATCATGATCTGAGCTGAAGGCAGATGCTTAACTGACTGAGCCAACCAGGCATCCCTCAAAGGAACTTAGTTAAAAAATAAATATAAGAAGTGATCATAGCAAGTTAGCAGACTCGGAGGTACTAGTGCTTGTCCCTCCCATTAAAAAAAAGGTAATGAATAAAGAACTATGAACAAATGAAAATAACACTGAGAGAGCTCTGGAATATAATGAAGAACTTGCAGCAACTCAATAGAGCACAAAACCAAGAATGGCTGCATAGAAAAGCATAGAAAGTATCTTATCTAAATCAGCCTATGCTCCAGTCTGATATAACTTGGTACCAAGAGAAAGTCTTTCAGCATGACCTCCCCACCTGGAGAAAAGGGAGATCAAGAGCATTCCAGCAGCCCTTACCACTCCTGCAGACACCCAAAAGCTTTCACCACCAAAGAGCACCACAGTATTTACTGGTGCTGACTTTAGATGATGAAGCTTCCTGGAGTTGATGCTGCTGTGCCCCTACCCAAAGAAGAAGCCACTGCTATGCCCTCCTCCTGCCCCAAGACCACTGCCATGCTCCCTGCCCTGAGAAAGAGCTTCTCCAACAACCCCCAGAGCTGGAGCAGCCCTGACCCCCCACTCCCCCTGCCCAACAACTGCACACATGTCTCATACCCTAGCTCAGCAGCTGTTCTGTGTAAGTCATGCCTCAGACAATGGCATGACCACCAAAACAAGTGCACCTGTGTTGTTGATTACAGAGCCATGGTCACTTGACATTTGCCTACATCTTTGATGCCAGTGCTCCTGCTGCACCAAGCATGTCTGCACCCCAGACTCTGGAGCTGCAGTTACCCTACACATGCTCCTGCACGAGACCTGGCACTACAACCACTTCACTGTGCTCAGACACTTGTGCTACCACTATAGTGAGCATGAATGCATGCCAAACCCAGCACCAAGAAAGAACTTCTTGACCACAACATTCCCCTATGGGGAATAAAGAGAATAGGAAGATCCCAACAACCTCTGTCAACAGGGACCCCAATACATAAGGACCCACCAAAATCACTGGGGACACCTGCAGCCTTGGCTGCTAAGAATCTCCACAGTCTTTGCTGATGCTGACCTCAGCTGCTGGAGCTGCACAGAGAATATACTACTGTGCTTTGCCCAGATCTAGAGATAAAGCTATGTCCCCCAAAGCTGGAGCCACAGACCCTCACTCAGCCAGTGGCCTAGAACCCCCCCACAGGTGAAGCTCTTTCCCCACCAAAGCTAGTTTGTAAAGTCTGGAAGAGGTTGCAGCTTCCTTAAATGTGCAGATATCAACACAAGGCTATAAGGAAAATGAACTATCAAGGAAACATGACATTATGAAAGGAACACAAAAATTTCTCAGTAACTGACCTCAAAGAAATGGAAATCTATGAATCTATGATAATGAAATATTGTTTTGAGGAAGCTTTGCAAGCCATAAGAGAATACAGATAGATAACTCAGTAAAATCAGGAAAACAACACATAAATAAAATGAGAAGTTTAACAAAGAGAGAGAAATCATTAAAAAGAACTGAACAGCTGAAGAATATAATTAATAAAATGAAAAATGCAATAGACAACTTCAACAGCAGACTTGACCAAGCAGAATAATTTGCAAACTCAAAGACTCAACAATTTGAAATGATCTACTTAGAGAAGAAAAGGAATGAGAAGAGGGAAGAAAGATTACAAGATTTATGGGAAACTAGCAAATGAATCAATTTAAGCATTATGGGATTTCTGGAAGGAGGAGAGACAGAACTTATTTTTAAAAATAATGGCTGAAAAATTCTCAAATCTTGGGAGGAAAAGGACATCTAGATTCATGAAGCTCAAAAGTTCCTAAATAGGGTTAGCCTAAAAAGGACTACATCAAAACATAGTATAATCAAATTGTCAAAAGTCAAGGACAAAGAGAACTTTGAAAGCATCAAGGGAAAAGAGGCTTATCACATGTAAGGAAATCCCCATAAGACTATCAGTGGATTTCTCAGCAGAAACCTTGCATTCCCATAACTCTGGAGTAGTCTCTCTCTACTCCAGAGAGGCTGGAATAATATAGTTAAAGTACTGATAGAAAAATTTGCCAACCAAGAATACTATAACCAGCAAAATTTTCCATTAAAAGTGAAGGATAGTTAAAGTTTTCCCCAGACAAACAAAAACTGAGAGTTCATCACCACTAGACATGACTTACAGGAATGCTCCAACTCTTCAGAATGACAGAAAACATGCTAAATAGGATGGCATCAAATGAAAAAAGCTTCTGCACAGCAAAGGACAAAATCAGTGAAATGAAAAGGCAACCTATGGAATGGATGAAAATATTCACAAACTGTGTCTGATAAGGGAGTAATATCCAAAGTATTTAAGGAACTCATGCAACTCAATAACAAAACAAAACAAGAAAACAAAAAACAAATGGGCAAAAGATGTGAATAGATATTTCTCTAAAGAAGACATACAAATGGCCAACAGGTACAAGAAAAGGTGCTCAACTTCACTAGTCGTCAGGAAAATGCAAATCAAAACCATAATGAAGTATTACTTCACATCTGTTAAAATCATTATTATCAGAGAGACTAAAGATACCAAGTTGGCAACAATGTGGTGAAAAAGGAATCTTTTTTTTTAAGATTTTTTTTTTAAAGAGAGAGAGAGTGACTGGGGGGCAGAGGGACAGGGAGAATGGGAATCCTCAAGCAGACTCACCAGTGAGCATAGAGCCAACTCAGTGCTCAATCCCAGGACTCTGAGATCATGACCTGAGCCAAAATCCAGAGTTGGGCACTCAACTGACTGAACCACCCAGGTGCCCCCCAAAAAGGAATCTTTGTACACTGTTGGTGAGACAGTAAATTGGTATAGGCATTATGTAAAACAGTGTGGAGGTTCCTCAAAGAATAAAAAAATGAAATTACATTATGATCCTGCTTTTGGGCATATATCTACACTATCAGTATCTCAAAGAGATCTTCTCTTCAGTGTTGACTTCAGCATTATTCACAATAGCCAGGATATGGGATTAGATAGATAGATAGATATAGATATATATAAAAATATATATCTATATCTATAAAATATATGTGCTAACGATAACTGTAACTGTAGTGTCTATGTTAATATCAGACAAAACAGACTTTAAAATGAGCTATCACTGAGAAAAGTGGATTATTTAATAGTAATGAAGGGTCAATAAAGCTAGAAGATGTAAAAAAATATAAATGTGTATGTGCTAAAACAACAACAAAACCCCTGAAGCATATGAAGTAAAAACTGACAAAATAAAAAAGGTAGTTTAGGGGCACCTGGGTAACTCAGTTGGTTAAGCAGCTGACTCTTAATTTCTGCTCAGGTCATGATCTCAGGGTCCTGGGATAGAGCCCTGTGTCAGGCTCCGTGCTCAGTGGGGAGTCTGCATGACAATTCTCTCTCTCCCTCTCCCCCTGCCCCTTCCCTCACTCATATGCCCTCTCTCTCTTGCTGTCTCTCAAATAAATAAATCTTTTAAAAAAGTGTACTTTATAGTTCAAAAATTATAGTTCAGGATTTTGGTGGTCTTCTTTCAAGAACTGATAGAAAAAGTAGAAAGAAAATCAGGAAGTTTAAAGATCTGAGAAATGCTATCAACTAACTCAATTTAAAACACTCCACCCAGCAACATCAGAATACCCATTCTTTTCAAGCCTGCATGTGACATGTACCAGGATAGACCCTATGCTAGGCCTTAAAAGAAGCCCCAATGGCTGTGAAAAGAATGAAATTATACAAGTACATTCTCTAACCACAAGGGATATTGCATTAGAAATCAATAATAGAAATAAATCTGGTAACTCTCCAAATATGTGGAAATTGAACAACGCATTTCTAAATAACCTTAGGAGGGAAATGGGGAAGTATCTTGACCTGAATCAAAATTTTAAAAAAGCAAATCAAATTTTATGGCAGCAGCAAAAGTAGTACTTAGAGTGTAATTTATAGTTTAAAATGTTAACATAAGAAAAGAACAAAAGAAATACCTAAAATCAATGAAAAAGAAGAGCAAATCAAATCTGATGTAAGTAGAAGAAAGGAAATAATAAAGATCAGAATAAGAATTGAAGAAATAGAAGGCAAACAAACTAACAAAAAGAGAAAATCAATGAAACCAAAAGATAGTTTTGATAAACCTTTAGCTAGACCAATCAATAAAGAAAAGAGAAGACCCCATTTTCAACACAGAATCTCCAGAAGATTCAGGAATTTAAAGTGAGGGTAAAAAGGATGCTAAAAACAGAATAATTGATGAAAGTTTACTTAAAAAGCAGTTAGACTCCACCCCCTTGCTTTTTGTCTCCTACTCAGCACACCTTGGCATTTGCCCCTCCTCATCCCAGCAGAAGCCTGGAGGTTTATTCTCGGTCGAGTTTACAATGGAGGGACTCTGTACTGGGAGACTCCAGGCACAACTGAAGACACAGCTGTATACTAATCTCAGAGGGAGTAAGTGAATATTCATTTAAAGATTGAGATTGAGAACTGCCAACCTCAGCTTTCTTTCCAACTCTGCATCCAAAGCACAGGCATCCAGGCCTGAACTTCCAATCTGGAGAGTAGAAAGGTCTTCTTTGGGCACTCTGACTAGCCAGAGTCTAAAGATGCTAGCATGAGAGTTTCCATGGAAACAGTTCATGTGGTATCACTCGCTAAGGAGAACAGTTGACAGTCCCCACCCAGAGGCTCAGAGTTTCCAAAAAGATTTTTAAGTACACCACTCTGAAATATGAGCAACCAGTCAAGAATAAATATTTGAGGGAAAAAAAGCCTCTACTACATCAGAGACAAAGCAAACAGCGGGGTGGGGAACAACTCAGAGGAAACAGAACCTATACAGGAAAGGACAACTTCAGAAAGACTATTACTGATATTCTTAGAGAGTCAGCCAATAATATTGAACCATGAAACAAGAAAAACAGGATGTTTTAAAAAGAAGAAACAGACTTTAAAAATAAAAAGTGTCTTAGGGATCAGCAAAGAAATGGAAGGGCTGAAAAATAAAGCTGAAGCAATCTCAAAGAAATAGAGAAAAAGAGAAAGGAGATAGAGAAAAGGATGAAAATCAACCATCAAGAAGGTCCAACCTTTAAATAACAACAAGAACAAAAACCTCACAGAGATAGAAAAATAAAACAGAAAAGAGGAAATTATCTAAGAACTAGTTAAAGAAAATGTCTGAGTTGAAAGACATAAGTTTCCAAATTGAAAAGGCCCATTGAATGGTCAGCACAATGGATAAAGATAAACCTACACCAAGGCACTGCAGCATAAAATCTCAGAACAATGAAGTTAAAGGAATATCCACACATTTCCAGAAAGAAAGGCAGTGAACGGAGGACCAATGGCCAAAATAGCTTTAGACTCCTCAAAGGAATGCTAGAAGCTAGAAAGTAATGTAATAATGTGTTCAAAATTCTAAGGGAAACTTATTTTCAACTTAGAATTCTGTCTTAAGCCAAACTATGAATTAGGGTAAGAGTAGAATTAAGATATTTTGTGGACATGCAACATCTTAAACTATTGATTCTCAGGAAAGGTGCAGCTGTGAAGCATGCTTAGGAAGCAACCCAGGTCAAAGCCTCTGGGATTCTTCAGTAAGGTGATATTACCACATTGCTTGTTGTATCCGAATGTGTTGAGAAGAGATTTACCCTACTAGGGACAACTAGATATTACCACATTGCTTGTTGTATCTGACTGTGTTGAGAAGAGATTTACCCTACTAGGGACAACTAGATTTGGGGGGGGGGTTGTTGAATTAGTGATAAACACATAGATAATTAAGTAAATGAAAAATGAAGCCAATTATAACCAGGGAAACTCAATTTGTGTTTGAAAAAATAAACACTGTAATATATCTTTCAATTGTAGTAGATTTTATAATCATAATACAAACAATGAACATTTATCTAATAAAAATTATTATATAGTTATATGGGAAAGATAAGTAGGGTGTTTCAGTGAGACTGAAAAAGAGCTAAATTTATTTTATAGTAAGAAGTAAAAAGATCTTGTCTAAAACTGAAAAATCAAGAAGTAGCAATCTAAGCGTGTTATTTGGCGAAGTGGAGGTAAATGTCACACATATCAGTTGGAAATGCTAAGGCTCCAGGAAGCAGAAAAGGGCAGGCAATTGTCAGAGGGAAAAGAAAGCCCTTTGTTTTCATAGCAAGGCTCTCTGAGTCTTTAAACCACATACACATATGACCTTGATAGACCCTAAAACTAGATCTTCTTAAAAGAAGAAGAATCGAGAGAGAGAACAGGATGACCCAGGATGTGGGGAGGAAATGTTTTCTGCCCACAGGTGGAATAGTGCCCAGATACAAAGGGAGATTCTGGGACTGCGGCTCTGAGAAAAATCTCAGAATGCTGGATGGAAGAGGTAGCAAGAAAAGGTGGTTTATTTGTTTGTTTGTTGTAAGATTTATTTATTTGAGATACTGTGCTCATGTGCTCGCATGAGTTAGAGGAGGCACAGAGGGAGAACGAGAGAAATCCTCAAGCAGACTTCCCACCCTTCTGAGCAGGGAGCCCAATGCGGGGCTTGATTCCACGACCCTGAGATCATGACCAGAGCAGAAATCAAGAGTCCGCAGCTCAATCGACTGAGCCACCCAGGCACCCCCAAAAATGTGTTTTTTAGCAGCCATCCCAAAGTTGACCAAATTGGCAGTCTTGTCCCTAATCCTTGGGAACTCCAACAGAAAATGGACTTCTTATTTCAGAAATAGCTCAGTTCAAACCTGGAAAGGGTACAGGGTATCATAAATATCATAACCCCCTGGACCCTATAGGAGGTGCCTGCAAACAATGGGTTAGGAGAGCACAGAGCAGTGGCTTCCAATTTTGTGTGTGTGTGTGTGTGTGTGTGTGTGGGTGTGTGTGACCCAGAGTTTACATTACAGCTCAGTATATAAATGTGAATAAGGAAATGCAAAGTTTCACAAAAAATACTTCTCCTTACTTCTTATATTTTCTATTCTTTTATCCTATTGTATTCTATTTTTATCTCTTCTCCTTTCTTCTGTGTGCTTTTTTCTTTTTCTGTTCTATATCAGTTTTTTATTTTTATTTTTTTTAAGATTTTTACTTATTTGACAGAGAGAGAGAGAGAGCACAAGCAGGAGGAGTGGCAGGCTCCCCTCTAAGCAAGGAGCCCGACGTGGGACTTGATCCCAGGACCCTGGGATCATGGCCTGAGCTGAAGGCAGACTCTTAACCAACTGAGCCACCCAGGTGCACCTATTTCAGTTTTTTAAATGCTGGTTTTGATAAACTAAATTGATTTTCACTACCATTCAGTCATCAAGCCCCACAGAGCCAAAAACACTGGCATAAAGCCCCTCGAAGGGACTTTTGGGAGCCTAGGAAGCAACTGGATCCAGAGTGAAGAGCACGGGCTTTACCACTGCACAGCTTGGAGATGAAATCCCAGTTTTATAAACTCACTGGCTGTGGGAATCTATTGTGTCACCTAACTGCTGCCGGCATCAACTTTGCTGTCTCTAAAACTAAAATGACAAAACCCCACACTGAGGGTTCTTGAGCAGCAGATATACAAAGTGCCTAGCCCTCAAAAATGCACTCAGAAAATGTTCATTATTTCTTCTTTTTAAATTGAAGGCACAATGCCCCAAGAATGTGGGTCCTTACAAATGAGTCTCACGGATCCCTAAAATAGCTTAGTGGTTAAGACCTTGGAGTCTGGAGCAAGACTACCTGGGTCAAACCCCCTCCATAGATACTTAACAGCCCTGAGAACTTGGGAAGTGTCTAACCTAGCTGGGGTTAGTTTCTTTACCTTAAAATGCCTTAGGGTCTCTTAGGGATTTGTGAGGATTCAATGAGCTGATAGTACAAAGCATTTAGAATGATTCCTGACATATGAATGCCGTGTAGACATTGACCATCATCGCTGTAATGACACAGGAATATTGTGTGGACACTTATCATCGCCATGGTAACAACACTTGAAGGCTGTGTAGAAGTTTACCACCATCACTGTTATTGTGTTGGCTGGACTCATGAAACAAGTGACATTGAGAGCGGATCCAAGTTTCTCCAAGGAAGGCAGGGAGCACTAAGCATTTGGCATGTCCATATTGGCACAGATGCACTGATGGTTTGCAGCCAAACTCTATATTGACTTGTCGGTGTTAAATCTTTTAAAAGCACTGTACTTTTAACTATTTGCTCAGAATGGCCTCTTAACACCCTCAGACTGCCCCTCCCTGCCACGGAAGAGAGAGCTGAACATGAAGTAGAATCCAACTTGGAGTAATATGCGCAAACAAGGCCGGGCAGAGCCTTGATGTGGTTGTTTAGGATTTTTGAAGCACTCAGAATGTCCTAGGATCTGAACTATAGTATGGATTTGGGCAGTTGGCCCAATCACACATCAGAACCAGGCAAGAAATGAGTGGCAGGTGTAGAGTAGTTATAAGACATTCATCAAAGAAGTCTGCTAGGGAGAACTTAGAAGGGCTTGGAGCACAGTTTGCCCTTGTATGTTTCTCATACCCAAAAGACAGTGGTGAGGACTTCCATCATTGCCTGACTACTGGGAGTGGGTGGCTGAGAGAGTTGGAAAATATCATAAGATCTGTGGCTGCCTAGCTAATATCCACTCCCCTTCCTCCTTTTCATAAAACTCAGATTTTTATTTAGGGATCCTCTCCTCTCCCTTTCAAGTCCAAGTGATTTGAGGAAATCTGGCCCCAAACTACCCAGGTCCTGGTCAGTATATCCCATCCCTGAGACCATAGACATTGGTCAAATGGCGGAAACTGTTCTAAGTGGTTCCAACCAAGGTGAATAAGAGAACTCTCATCTGGAATTATAAGATAGGAGAGCTTGATTTGAACTTCCTACTTTCTCTAATTACGCCTCTTTCTGCGATATGGTCTGGGAGCTTATGGGAGCTACCCGAGGATCATAGAGGAGCAGGATTAAGGCAAAGCCAACATTGCAGCTGGAAGAGCGTAAAAGTGTAAAGGAACCAGTCCTTTGCAATGTTGTTGGCTTGCTGGATTAAACAAAGCCTGAAGTCTGTCCTACTTTTAGACTTTCCAGTGTTGTGAGATTGTAAATTTCCTCCAGTTGAGTTTTCGGTTATTTGCAACAGAAAGTCTTAATTGAAAAATAAAACAAGCCTAACAGGGGTTGTTGGGGAGTCAGGGGTGGACGCAGGATAAAGATGGTTGGCAAAAGTTCAACTCTTCATGTGATATTGTGAAATATGTATTTGGTCTTCATCCCAGTTTCTGGCACTCAGGGCTCCTAAAATCCTTAGAATTTCTTAAGTGGTGCGATGACAAAGGTGTCTTTTGTTATGTTAATAATGTGGGTTTTGGAAAGTCCCTACATAGCACAAGAATGGGGGCTGGTTGCCCGGGAAACCAACCACATGATTACAGCATTGAAACTTTCAGTCCCACCACCCAAACTCTGGAGTACGGAGAGGGGCTGAAGATTGAGTTCAATCACCAATGGCCAATGATTTAATCAATCATGCCTATGTATGGATGCCTCCGTTAAAAAACAAAAGGACGTGCTTCTGAGTGCTTCTTAGTAAATGAACATGTGGAGATTTGGGGAGAGTATTGCATCAGGAGAGGCATGGAAGCTCCAACCCCTTTCACCATACTCTTCCCTATGCTTCTCTTCCATTTGGCTGTTCCTGAGCTCCTGCTGGTGATTTCTGAAAACTTCCTAAAGTCTGGGTATTCTGTATATCTCAGAATTTTGTGGATGTAGTTAGTTCTGGGCTGAATTGGGCCCCCCTCTAAATTCATATGTTGAAGCCCTAATATCCAGCATCTCAGAATGTGACTGCATTTGGAGATGAGGCCTTTAAAGAGGTGATTAAGTTAAGACGAGGCCATTGAGGGAGGCCCTAATCCAATCTGACTAGCATCCCTATAACAAATGGAAATTGAACACACAGGGGCACTGGGTGGCTCATTTGGTTGGGCGTCTGACCGTTGATTTTGGCTCAGATCATGATCTCAGGGTCCTGGGATCGAGCCCCTGTTGGGCTCCATGTTCAACCAGGAGTCTGCTGGAGATTCTCTCTCTCCCTCTCCTTCTGCCCCTCCTCCTGCTTGTGTGCATGCGTGCTCTCTCTCTCTCTCTCTCAAATTAATAAATCTTAAAAAAAAAAGAAATTTGGACACACAATAGAAACAAAAGACATGCAAATGAACAAAGGCAAGGTCATACAAAGACATGGGGTGAAGGTGGCCATCTTCAAGCCAAGGAGAGAGGCCTTGGAACCAAAACCAGCTAACACCTTAATCTTGGACTTCCAGCCTCCAGAACTGTGAGATAAATGTCTGTTGTGTAAATCATCCAGTTTGTGGTATTTTGTTATGGCAGCCGTAGCAAACCAATACAGAGTTCCATGACATTGAACTTCAGATGGACAGCCACAGGCTAAGTGCTACTGAAGTATCCATTTAAGTTGACTACTGTTCTCTAAGAGAGTAGACAAAACAGTTTGGTGCAATCTGTGGAAGATTGTAGAAGTTGTTGTTTTTAATTGTGTTTTGATATTTGTTTTGTTCTGTTGGCTTTTTCTATCTGCCTGTCAAAATTTCCCATCTCTCTATTTCTGGTCACAGAGGAGGGCAACAACTCAGGGCCTGACCAGCCATAATACCCTACTTCTCTGACAATAGGGATTGGTCTTAGACCCCAGCACGGCCAACAAGAGCCCCTTGATTGCTGTAGTGATAGTAATGACAGCTAACTTTGATTGCACCTTACTGTATCCACCTCCTTTTTTAAGCCCTTTATGGGAATCATCTCCTTTAGTTCTCAAATAACTCTATAGGATGGTTTCTTTCACTATTCCCTGAAAGGTTAAGTGACTTACCCAAAGTCACAAGATTAGCAAAAGGCTGAGCTGAATAGATACCCAGAGAATCTGGCTCTAGTATCCATGCTGTCTGTGGAGGACACCAAGCTAGAGACACTGGATGGGTGTTTTCCCCACTAGGCAGAGGACAAAAAAGCTAGGTCATTCAGTGTGATATTACCCACAGGGTGAGGCAGCAGAAGCTCTGTATTTGAAAATCACCCTCCATGAGATAACATTGGCATCCTCTACTCTCCACTGGCCTCCTTTGGCTGCACTGAAATGGGGCTGGCCCCTGAGTCCCATCTTGGTCCCTGAGCACGAACTGTTCTCTGCTGGACCCTTGGGCAGGTCAGAGCTCACCTGCCTTCTTGCAAAGATCCCAGGCCTTGTCCTGTGGATGAGGTAAAGATTCCAACTTGGCCAACAGCCCCCTGGTCTCTTTCTAATTGGCCATCCTGCCCCTCAATTGCAAATGGAGATGTCAATACCTACTGAACACAGATTGTGGGGTTTAAAGTGAACTGACAGGGAAAAGAATCTCATATTGAGCAAGGAGCAGATGCTCATTGGGGAACCCTATCCCTGTAGTACAACCTGGAGATAATGGAGCTTATTATCTGTAGAGTTGCTAAGATGTTTCTTTATCCCAGAGTTCACTGGTCTTAGCTGTATCACTGGAACCCAAACCTAAAATTTCCATGCCTAATGCAAGGATGAGAGCTGCCACATGGGGTCTTTGGGGCACCCCTTTACCAGGAGCCAACAGCCTTTATGTCTTCTAAAGTTCTCTCAGGGAAAGGGGCCTACCCCTGCCCCAGAAAGCTCCTCACATGGAGATTCTAAGGCCTCAGAGGATACTGAACTGCTCAAAGTCAGGCCTCAACCTAAAACATCCCAACAACTTCATCAATACTGTGTTTGGATTGGGACATTGTTCCTGTGACTCTTCATGAACCCTCTCCCTGCCATCCCAAAAAGAGAGGGAAAAAATACCCTACCAGAGAAAAAGATGCCCAATGTCACCGGTAGTGAAAGGTAGTCTGTGGCTGTTTTCCTACTTGTCAGCTAACTGGGCCCATGGGTCCAGGATGGAACAGGTATGGATTCTGTGCCGAGAAGTGAGAATGGCCCCAGAGCCACCTACAGAGGAAGTTTGGGGCCAGCACTGGGATGCTCGAGGCACTGGGAGAGGGGGCCAGTGAGAGGACATTTGAAAGGGGATGGAATGGGTGGGACATGTGTAAAGAGGCCTAGAAAACTGTACCCACACTTCTGCTAGCCCTTCACCATGTGCGAGCCCTTTGAATCTGCTCTGCATCTCTATACCACTCTCTAAAGTAGGGTGCCCGACTGCCTTCATCTTATCCCCACTTGGGTGTCGACTTAGGATCTCAGACTTAACATGTCCATGACCAATCTCTCAATTTTCTCTCCCAGACCCACTTCTCCCATTCAATGCATCAATACCATCATTGACTCTGTTACTCAATCTAAAATGCCTACTAGTTGTGGTGCCTGGGTGGCTGAGTCATTAAGCGTCTGCCTTCAGCTCAGGGCATGATTCTGGGATTGAGCCCCACATCAGGCTCCTCCACTGGAAGCCTGCTTCTTCCTCTCCCACTCCCCCTGCTTGTGTTCCCTCTTGCTGGCTGTCTCTATCTCTGTCAAATAAATAAATAAAATCTTAAAAAAAAAACACCTACTAGTCATTCTCTTGATCCCAACCAGCAAATCCTATGGACACTATCTCCAGTGTGATCTAGAATCTGCCCATTTATCTCCACTCCCATGGCTATCACCCCAGTACAAGCCGTTAGTGGCCTTCTCTGGCACTTTTAACTCCCCTCTCCCAAGGATTCTCTTTTGAGCCACCATTTTATTTTCTTGATCGTACTTATCAACGGCTTAATTTGCTTTGTTTATTGGTTTATTTGGTTGCTACTGCCTGTCTTCACTCACTAGAGTATATGTAAACCCCACAAGAAGGATTCATTGCTGTATCCATAGCCCTTTGAACAGTCCTTAGCACATTGAAGGTGCTTGGTCATGGTCATGGTTATTGAATAATTGAAGGAATCATCATCTGGGTCTTACCGTACCCATTTTACAAGGTTAAGAGAAGGAAAGAGACCTGCTCAAGGCTGCAAGCTGGCAAGCAGTAACACCAGGACTGGATTCCAGGTCTCCTGACCCACAGTCCAGTCTTCTTTTCTCTCCAACACTTGGCTGCTTAGAAAACTCTTCCCAGATTTCCATTCCACAATCCCACTAATGACCGGTTTGAGTTGAGAGCAGATGTTCCAGGAGCTTCAAACCCTGAAGGCTGAGCTGCCACAAATCAGACTTTCTCAGTAGTTTAAAGACAGGTCAGCAACATCTGCAGCTTGGCAACTCTAGGCCCTCCCCAAACCACCACTCCCCTCCACCAGGGGCCCCCAGGACTGCTGGGGGCCTGCTGCTGGTGAGTCATGGCTGAGTCACTGGAAGCTGTTTCAGGGATGAGTGCGTGCCCAGGAGTGTCCTGGCCTCTCACAGAGCAGTAGCAGAAGCTGAGACAGAGACGGGCAACTCAAGCCTTAGACAGACCAGCTCCGGGGCTGAGGCTGGGAAGACTCAGTGGCTGCAGGGGTTGGAATCTGGAGAATTCTGCAGAAGTGGAAGAGGTCCCCACACAACTTTGGAAACTTCTAACTCACTGGGATCAGATCTCAAACGGCTCCCACCATTATCTGAAATATTTTAACTTCTCATTTATAGGTCGCCTTACCACTTTGTTCCAGAAGGGCTTGCCATCTCACTAAAAAGATGCACTTCAACAACGCACTAAAATAAAACATTTTAAAAGTAGGTGGGGGAAGAATGAGTCAAAGGAGAGAATGAGTAGAAAAGTAAGATGGAGCCAGGACTGAGGACAATAGGCCCAAAACCCGCTATGAAGTCCTCACCACTTGCTAAGGAGGGCCACACACTTGGCTTTGAGTTTTCTAGAACCCAGAGTGAACAACACAGCACCACAGCTCAAGAAGCACAGTGTCTGAGAGAGAAAACCAAACCAGCTGCTCAAAGAAGCTCAGTTCTTCTGAGGCTGAGGTCACAAAAAAGTTCATACAATGCTCTGGAGTTGTCTGAGTTGTCTGGTGGGTCCTCTTGGGGGGGGAGGTGAGGGTGGGGAACACTGCATAATGTAGGACATAACTCCTCAGTGCTCCTCACAGAAGCTCAGGGATGGGGCTGTTTTCTGTTGTGCACCACCGTCAGTTCAGGTCACACCAAAGGGTGGCAAGGCCTGAGGAAAACAAAACAGGCAGAGGAATCACTAGAACCCCATTTGAAGCCCATGTCAGCCTTGGGTACTGGATGAGACAGACCATGGACAAATCATGTTAACTCTCTGGGCTTCAATTGCTCATCTGTACAAAGAGAAAAATAATGACCCCTAACAGAATTTCTACAAGGATTAGCAAACTAATATTGACACTGTTATGGACTGAATGTTTGTGTCTCCCACCCCCACACCCAAATTCATAATTTGAAATCCTAACCAACAATGTGACAGTATTAGGAGATGCAGCCTTTGGGAGGGGCTTAGGCATGAGGGTGGAGTCCTCATGAATGGGATCAGTTCCCTTATAAGAAGAAATATGAAAGAGATTATTTCTCTCTCTTTCATGTAAGGACACCACGAGAAAGTGGTCATCTGCAAACCTGGAAGAGGGCTCTCAATAGACCCCAGATCCACTGTTCTTTGTCCTGGGACTTCCCAGCCTCTAGAACTGTGAGAAATAAATGTTTATTGTTAAACCATCCAATCTATGGTATTCTGTTATAGCAGCCTGGAGTGACCGAGACAGATACTGATATATAACAAAGTTATACTTAAAACAGTGTGACATTGACTGAGTCGGGAATAGACAACTCGATCAGTAGAACTGACTAGAATGATCTGTATATATGAACATAAAATATATTAAAATGTTGACATTTGAAACCAGTGGGAAAAGAATAAATGATTCAATAAATGGTGTTAGAGTATTTGGGCATTCAGGTAGGGAAAAAAAATTATATGTGCAACCTCAGTGGTAAACAGAGAAAGAGAACTAATAGCAAGATCTCATTCTCTCACATCACACACAAAAATGTCAGACCATACCAGGAGCTGGCTTGGTTAACGGATAAATGGGTCCTAGAAGTTGGTCTGTAAGTGGGTACATCTCTATATGGAAGGGAATCTGTCCGTCTCTAGCAAAATGGGAAAGGCCTAGTCACCCACAATGTCACGCCCAGGGACCTACATTGGAGCAGCACGGGTAGGTAAGGATGACACTGTGCTCTTGTGACAGGGAGCAATGGAAATATTCATTAGGAAGGGAGTGGATCCAAGTGGCTCAGATCCATGTGTATTATCACCAAACCCTAATAGGGAGGCAAAAGGCAAATTGCCGAGCAATACATGTAGGATTATGCCACTGGGAAAAAAAACCAAAATGAAACTGTGTGTGTGTGTGTGTGCTTTGTATACATATGCGTATGAAAGTAAAACCATGACTAAGGAAAATGTGGTTATTTCTGAGAGGAAGGGAGAGAAATAGTTCTGGGGAGGGGCAAGTGGCAGAGGCTGGTCGAAAGGGACTTAGCCTTACCTTAATGTTCTAATTTTTTAAAAGAAATAATCGATCTACTTTCAACTAATATACTTGTTAAGATAACACATACTATGGAAAAATATAGAAGCAAATACGCTGAAATATTGATAATAATTATGAGTGGCGGAAATACATATAATTGTTCTTTTCTTCTTGAAACTTTTGATTTCCTTATTTCTAAAATTTCCCTTATCTGCAAAGAAATGGGGTCACAACTGAAGCTAAGGCCCCAAAACCTCTGTCCCCCAGGAACAGGGTTCTCTGTGGTGACCCCAGCAGGTTGGGGTCCGGCAGGGCTGGGCCAGAAGTCAGCAGCGAGAAGACTCAGGCTGCCTTGGCCTTTGGGTCTCACTTCTTCTCCCCTCAGGCTTCTCAAGAAGTGGATTGCCACTGCTTTGCCCTCATTGCACCCTCCAACCTAGCCTGTCTCTTTCCCATTGACTCTGGCCTGGCCTCAGCCCTGGCCCCCACAACCCAGCCCAAAATAGTTTCCCAAACACTAAGGAGAGTTTCCGGGCTACACAGGGCCTAAAGCCCCAAGGGGCCTAAATTCGCACTCCCTGGCTCAAGCCATCAGGAGGGACAACCATCACAGGAATAAATTTGAGGCCTGAAACACACTGGGGCCGCTTTTCCTCGCTCTGCCCCCGCTTAGCACAGGAACGTTCAGATACCCAGGTGCGAATACCTCAGCTGCCTAGGCCTGGGGGGAAGGTGGGGCAAGCCGTGGAATTTTCCCAGGAGGTGACTCCTGAATGGAAAACAATTGTGGGGCGCCTTGCTCGTGAGCTCAAGGCTGGAGGGGAAGGAAGTCCCAGACTAGCTGCAGGACTAGAGAAGGGCCAGCTTCCCTTCACTTTGGGAAGTGACCTCTCTAGCCTCAGCCTTTCCATCTACAGAAAGGACAAGGCAAAGTTTGCCTCTTGCTGATTTCCTGGAAAAGGAAATGAAGTAATCTACTACCCCCTTGTAGCTCCTTAGGAAAAGAGGGCAGCCACACAGGTCCATTAATAACAGGGAAGAGACCCCTCCCTGTCTTTCCCTAAGTCAGAGTGGGTGAGGCCGATGGTGGCCAGACCACATCTGAGGTGAGCTAAGGGAGTCCCAGCAAGCTCCTTCCTAGGGAAGAGAGGACAAATGGCCTAGCCCTCAAACCACCCACCCCATCACCAGCTGCCCAATTAGAACATTCTTGGCATCCCTGATTTCCTTCACATTCCTCCTTTAGGAGAAGAGACTAAGCACAAGACTTTGTAAGAGTGCACGCTCATGCATTTGTTCATTTACACAAGCATTACTGATTGCGTGCCCACCAAGTGCCAGCCCCGTCCCAGGCACTGGGAACAGAAGTAAGACACCATCCTTCATGTCACAAGGCCTGGGATCCATAGGAGACATGGACAGGAGACCCATGACCTCAGGGTGAAATGTTAGAGTAGCTGTCTGCCTCAGGTGACAGGGAAGCATAGATGAGGGGCACCAATTGCAGTTAGAGGAACGGATATTAGGGGAAGGGAAGAGAGAAACAGATTAATACATTTAGGGAGAGATTGGAGAATCTATATATTCTAGGATCTGCAAATAGGTACGCCCGACCAGATTTATTAAACACACATCTCTATTCCCTTTTAACACTTAAGGTAGATCACACAAGTGTAAATGGCCTAGAACCTCGTGTTTTGCAGGTACGGGATATGTTTGTGTGGGCACGTTTGTGTGTGAGCGGATTTCAAAAAGCAAATGGTTCTTCTGATGGCAAGAAGTCTTTTGTAAAGACATAGTTCAGAAGGACGATGATGTTTATAGTTTGGGTCTTATTTTAAACTTGGCCTCTGACTACTTCCTCTGGGGCTCCATCTGATTTCTTTTAGCCTCTGAGATTGCACAGGCCTGGGTCTTTTGCACAGCTGGACTTCAGGGTAAGAAGGACCAGTGGGGAAGGGAGGGGTGGGGGAGTTGAGAGGATTTTGTGTAGTCGCTCTAAGCAGCTCTTCTCTCCCTACTGCCAACAGGTCATCCCCTCATTGGTAAAATTCTAAGAGAACCCAACCTCTTCAGCACCATGAGCCCTGACTTGCAAGGATGCAGAAATGCCCATGTGGGCAATTAGCTCTTGAAATGGAGGTCAGGTTCAAGGAGAACAGAGTGGGTCCTACAGACAGAAGGCATGGTGAGGCTGTCTTGAGGTGGGGGTATACTGTGGCTAAGGCTTAGCTGCACAACTCTTAGCCCCCAGCTGACGCAGCCCTTCCTACAACAGTCGGATCACCCAGGCCTACATGGAACAAGACCTTCATCAGAGGGGCAGGGGAGAGAATCAGGAGGAAGAGTCAGGTTATTAGTTCATTCTGGCTGTGTCGTGTTCATACAGAGGCTCCTGACTCCAGGAGACCAGGCCGCTGAGGAAGAATGTATCCCACTGTCTTAGTGTTTGGGCTGCTCTAACATAATACCACAAAGTGGGTGGCTTGTAAACAA
The DNA here is from genome assembly GCF_002007445.2 of Ailuropoda melanoleuca. Taxonomy (NCBI): domain Eukaryota; kingdom Metazoa; phylum Chordata; class Mammalia; order Carnivora; family Ursidae; genus Ailuropoda; species Ailuropoda melanoleuca. The sequence continues at coordinate 82,231,414 of NC_048222.1, read as the reverse complement.
CAGACATGCATTTCTCCCAGTTCTGGAGGCTGGAGTCCAAGGTCAAGGCAGCGGTAGATGGGGTGTCTGGTGGGAGACCACTTCCTGCTTCACAGCTGACTGTCTTCTCACTGTTCCCTCACAGGACAGACAAGGAGAGGGAGCTTTCTGGGGTCTCTTTATAAGGGCACTAATCCCATTCATGAGGGCTCCACTCTTATGACCTTATTACCTCCCAAGGCCCCACCTCCTAATACCATTACATTGTGGGTCAGGTTTCAACATATGAATTTTGCAGGGACACTGGCAGACCATAGAGCCATTCTAAACATCTTCCTTTTCTTCCTCTCTCCTTCTCCTTCTCCCCCTGCCCCTTTCCCTCCCTTTCTCTCTCTCCCTCTCTCCCCTCCCTCCCTCCATCCCCTCTCCCTGCTTCTTTCTCTGGGTCTCTCTCACTCTCCTTCCTTCTTAGAGGCTTATGACATCATCGCAAACAACCGTTTTCAAGGAGGGCTGATTCTGTTTGCTAAACATTTTGAGCCAATCATGAAACATTAGCCTGAAAGTGATTTATCCAGGGGCGTCCTGCAGAAGTGATTTCTCTGTGTTCATCAACTGTCATTTGTACCTTGGGTTCTCCCATCCTGGAGGGCGGTAAGGAAGCCCTTCTCTGTGTGCCTGCATCTGTTCTCTCTCTCTCTGTTTCCTCGCATCCCGCCCCCGTTCTCTCTCTGTGAACCAGGAGCAGTCCTAGTCATGAGACACTAGCCAGGAGAATGGTCGCCGACCCTGCTGAAGTGGCTTGCTACATTCCCCACCACGATGTGCTCTGGGTCTGTGCCTGAAAACTGTGGCCCAACCAGGTGCATGTTTATCTGCCTGGAGCTTCGTGCTGTTTCCTTGATGTCAGATTCCAAACAAACAGAGCTACCTCATGTTCAAAGCAGACAAACAAGGCCACTAAGATATTTGGGAGGACTGCCAGCTTGATTGTTTCACCTTTGCTCAGGCTGTGCATTAGACTAGAGAGAGCAACAGGCACGCCTCACTTCAGATGGTACACGATCGAAGCATCAGTTGGCGCACAGACAACGGAAGAGACATCATTTCTTGGATGCGTACTCCATGCCAAACACTACGTCAGGCATTTTATAGCTATGAACTCCAATCTTTGCAAAATCCCACTGTGGAAGATACTGTTACCCCCAATGTGTAGGTGAGAAACTGAGGCTCGGAAGGGCTAAATATTGGCCCCAAGCAGCCCAACAGCAAGTGACAGAGCCAGGACGTCCCTGAAGCCTGAACTGCGCAACACAATACACTTCCTTCCAACCGTGACCATCAGGATGGGGCGGGAGAGGAAGTGTGTATCCCACGGGCTTTCACACCTATGGGGGCAGTCGGTTTGAGCTGATGTTTAGAAAGCAGTTACATATAACTGGGGGTTTCTGTCCCCAGGTAGGGACTTCTGTCCTTTGGCTAGAATTCCTGGAAAAGGGCTGACTATGAAGATTCATGGGCCAGCTTCCCCTAGAATCCCACCCCAGTGCTCTGTGACCGATGACCAACACTCGCTTACCTTCTGTGAGCTGGTCTGGATCTGTCTAGGTTTTCTTTGTGACAGAATGATAAAGCCTGACTTCATGTCTGTGTGCACCATGTCTTCTCCTGACACTCACCCCTGGCCTCTGATATCATCAGACACTGGCTGGTGGAAATGAGAAGCATGAACTCATTAGCAATAGCTGTTGGCTTGGCTGCTAGGTGCACGTTCAGTTTGTGAAGCAACAGGCATCCCCGTGCTCTCTTCCTGAAGGGACAGAGTTCTATTACAGGCCCTAGGCTTCTTCATTCTGCCTGCGGCTCTGTGACCACCTCATCACCCACCCAGGCCCCCAGCCAGTTTCCAGCAGGGCAGAGAACAGGCAGGCTCTCCTCCAGGATATGGGGGCATGTCTGTTTGTGTGTGCCTCACCTTTTGGCTCTCATCCTGGCCTCTGTCTAGCTGGCTGGGACCCCTTGCTGGCGCAGACATGTGGTATCTCCCAGACCCTCCCGCTTTGCAGTCTCTGGCCCTGCCCCCTGCCACTGCCCAGCATGACAGATGGGTGGGGAGTATCATGGAATCGTGGGTCAGAAGATGCCAGAACTTGAACCCCTCATTTTGGTGAGAAGGAAACCATCCAAGGCAGGGGTGGGGGTGGGTAGTAATTTGACAAAGGTCTACCTGGTTACAGATCGAGGACTGGAGTCTGGATCTCCTGGTTCCTATCCAGAGCTCTTTCCATTATTCAAAGGAACCAGGCTCCTTGGCTGAGATAATGCTTAGAAGAATCTAGAAGGCTCTCCCCTGCCCATCAGGGCTGCTTCACTGCCATCATTAGTGGAATAATTTCTGGTTTCCTTCAAATGTTGTACATGCCCTGGAAGATCTCATTCAGGTGGTCAGTAGGATGTGCAGGTGCTGGGCCTGGAAATACTCTCGGCAACATCTTCTAGATCGTGATTCTTATGAGTGACCACAAGACAAAAGGACAAACTCCGTAGGAGATACTCTGATTCCATGATGGGGAGTACAGTGATCCAGAGAGCAGTAGCTCATGATTGCCCGCAGCAGGCAGTGTGCTTGGCATCTCAAACAAGCAAGGCCAGCCTGTAATCGCCCCCCCCACCCCAACATTAGAGAGGTCCAAGGCAAATGGGTAAATGGAGGCCTACATGCCATGTGTCTAAATATTTGAGAGTTATAAATCAGGCTAACAAACTGTCGGACAATATTTGTTCTTTCCTCTTGCCTTGACAAATATATCTTTACAATAATCTCAAAGGCGGGTTCTAATTCTGTGCCCTTGGATTCCTGGAACAAGGAGTAAGGCCTTAGCCCCACCCATGGCCCTCCCTCCTTCTTTTCCTACATGAGTTCCCTTATGCATAAGCAGGGGGATGCCCCAACCCTCCCCCACATTCCATAGACCAGGAAAGAGGACTGCACAGGCCCAAGTGTGGGCAGGAAATTCCTGGGTCCTGCATACTTACAGCCTGGAGTAGAAGGGAAGGTGTGGACCTTAAGTGGGCCTGTTCCCTGGCCCCATGGCCAACTTACCTGAAGGAGACCCAGAGCAGGGCTCTCTAAAGGGTGGGATCTGGGGTGTCTGGGTGGCTCAGTCGGTTAAGCGTCTACCTTGGGCTCAGGTCATGATCCTGGAGTCCTGGAATCAAGACCCATGTCAGGTTCCCTGCTCAGCGGGAGTCTGCTTCTCCCTCTCCCTCTGCTCCTCCCCCACTTGTTCATGCTCGCTCACTCACTCTCTCTCTCTCAAATAAATAAATAAATAAAATCCTTAAAAAAATAAAGTGTGGGATCCAAGGCAGGCCCTCTTGCCCATTATAAGGACAGTACTGTTAAAATTATTTCCATTTTACAGATGAAGTAACTGCAGCTCAGAAAACTCAAGTGACTTTTTACAGGCATACACCAGCAACCAGAAGGGCCCGGACTTGAACCTGAATCTGCCCGCCTCCAGACACCCGCTGTTTCCCTTTACCATGCTACTTCCCCCAACACGCATCCTCACCTGGGAAATGCAGTGAGCCCCTCCCTGCCATGGCTCTAGACTTTTATCGCCTTTCACCCCCAGTAAAATGGAAACAATCTCTTTATTGGTCACCTTGCTTCCTGTCTTGTCCCCACATCCACTTGGCCTCTCTGAGATACAAAAGCCATGACATGCTCCCTTCTTAACCCCTTGCTTCGGGATTGTGTCCAGAGGCCTTATCTGGGCCCATCATGCCCTCTTGTAGCCTGCTCAAGTGCATTTCTGTCCTGCACACGCTGTTCCCTCTCTAGCTGCACTCCACCTCAGGTCTCCCCAAAACCTCTCCTAGCCAGCTCCTACTCATCCTTCTCATCTGGGCTTAAAGGGCATCCGTCACCTCCTTGACTCCGGTTCTAAGGTCAATGCATTGTTAATTATCTCCCTACACTCATCAGCTGCAGGCACTGTGCCCCAATGCCTAGCACCCGGTGACACATCACTGAACTAATGAGTTCCCCACATGATGGATGTTGCCCGCCCCACCCTCCCCCCATCTCCCTTCTGTGCTTCAGCTTGAATTAACCCCTTTGGAGAGATAAGGGCAGAAAAGAGCCATTACTGTTGCTAGCGTCAATGCCAAATGACCAACACTTCCTGGATCCTCTTGACACACTGGGCCCCTGGATGGAAAAGTCTCTCCTAAAGGCAGATGGTGGAAACTAGTGGACTCTGGCCCAGGCCTGCAAGTCCTAATTGCTCTCTGGGGCAGGAGAGGGTGTCACCCTACAATCGGGTGAAACCTCAAGCAGAAACGTCTTCCTTTCTTCTTGCATTCAATGAATGGGGACCAAATCTGAATCACCGTGAGGGATACTCAGGAGCCTTAGACAATGGAGTTTGCCCTTGAGTAGCTTCAAAATGCCAGTGGGCACAGATGCCACGAATTTAGACAAAGTCTTGCCATGCAGAGGGGTCAAGGAAGCAGAGACCCAACCCAGTGGTGCATTTTGTGCATTGCCTTGGGAGGAAGGCTAGGCCTCACCACGGTCGGCCAGGTCTGCAGGATCTGCCCCAGTACCTCCACTGCGTCCCCTCCCTGGTGTCATCTACCCACAGCTCTTGTCACCCTCCCCCGTCACGGCACTCCGGCATGAAGCCCCCTCACTCTTTCCTGATTATATCAGACACATTTGCTCACGAGGCACCTTTGCCCTGGCTGTTCCCTCTGCCACTTCTCCCAGGAATCTCCTGACCAATGCCCTCGTCTCCTTCAAATCTTTGTTCTAAAGTTACCTTATTAATGAGGTCATCCCTGCCTGTCGTGCATGGATCGAGCACATGGCGGTCACTGCGGCTGCCTTGCCCGTTGCTCGCCAGGACTGTAGGATCCATGGGCAGTGACAGGCCATGCCCTAGACTCAGGGTCCAACAGTGGGCACAGGTGAGACGAATTTAGATAAATTCTAAATGGGAGCCCTGCCACTACCAGCTGTGTGACTCTGAGTAAGTCCCCTAACCTCTCCAAGTGTGGCACCCTCATAGCTAAGAGGGAGAATATTTCTTGACTCCCCTATTTCACAGGATTTCTGTAGGAACAAGAGGGACATTGTCCCACTCCTCTCGGGACTGCTAGAAAGGAGACCGCTCCGTAAGCTGTAAAGGGCTGGGCTAATGTCGGTGAGGCTGCTGCAGGCCAGCACATATGCTCAGTAAGGTGCTCCAGACACCTGGGCTGCCCGCCTCAGACATTTCATCTTGCCCCTGGAAAGTCAAATTGGATAACTGGACCAACCCAAAAGGCAGCCCTGGAACCAGTGTACTGTCCTGACTCATTCTCGTAGACTTGGCCCAGGGTTCTCTGGTCCACGCGGCCAACTGTGGGGGAAGACCCCCTAGATGGCCTTGCCGCTCTGGGCTGTGGGGATCCCCCTCCCTCTCCGGGCTCCAGCCTAGCCTCATAGCACCCCACATAAAAGGCATAAAAGGCCGTAGAAAAAAGGAGACATCAGGTACCCCAACCCCAGGGCCATTTTCAGTTTGTAGTGGTATTTCCTGATGTAGCTAATCACAAAAACTATTCATTGTAGAAAACACAGAAAATTAATGCAAGTTTGCAGAAGAAATTTTAAACCTTATTATTGTGCCACCCAGAGATAACCACAGCTCCTATATGCATATACCCTCCTAATCTTTTTTCTCCACGTATAAAAAAATTAGACATTAGATATTAGAATTAAAGCTTTCATAATGTCTTATTTACCTAGACATTTCGTATTCCTGCTTTATTTACTTAGCATGAAATCAGTAGCATTTTCCTACGTCATCAATATTTTTTGAAAATATTTGTATGGCTACATGCTACCCTATGCTAGATCTCTAAACATAACTCATTTGACCACTGAATATGGTTAGATACTAGGGTTGAGACTGTGCCAACGGACACCTGGTTCCTTCTCCTGCTCCTCCTCTCCACCCTCCTCGCTGACTCTCCCGGTCTTCATCACTGACTACCCTCCTGCCCAGGCATATGCCAGGCTGAATGGGAGGCACAGGGTAAGATCCCATCCCTGCCCCGGACAGGCTGTCTGTGTATGTGAAGACAGAAGACAGTGCACTCTTAAAAAAGCAGAAAGGGAGCCCCACACAGAATGAGGGGTTAGGAGGGTGAAGGTGGTAGAAAGCATTTCCAGATGGGGTGGGATGGCCCCACCAACAAGACACTGGAGCACTTACCACACGCTGGGGCCAGAATACAATGGACAACATGGGGCAAATGCTCAGTAGTCAGCACAGGCCAGTGTGGCCAGGTACACCCAGTCCGAGAGAAGGCTGAGCCCCTGAGTCTGGACCAAGCCCTCTGCCTGCAAACATGGCTCCTGTCCCGCTCAGCAGACAGCCTCGGAGGGAGACAGATATTCATCAAAAACTTCACAAATAAAGACAAAAATTACAACTGGTCCCTGAAGGAAAGATAGGTAGGGCTATGAGGACATATAACCTGGGGTTCCTTCAGGAGGCAGAAGTGTGGCCAGCCCCATGTGGAAGGAGCAGGTGTGGAGAAGGACCCAGAAGAATGTCTGTCTGGAAAGCAGAGCAGCAGTGCAAGATGGAATCCAAGGGGTGGGCAGAGCCAGACCATGCAGGCCTGATGGGCCATGCTGGATTTTAATCCTGGGAGGAACAGAAGCTTTTGCAAGGCTTTAAGCAGGGAGAAGCCAGAACTAGATTTCCATTTTGAAGAGTGTGCTCTGACTGTGGACAGATTACTGGCTCAGGAGTGGGGGCAAGAGTGGTGCAGAATGGCCAGTAAGAGGCTGTGCTGGAGCTGGGGCAGGCTGATGGCAACTCGGGGCAGGGCAGTGGCAAAGGGGATGGGAAGAAGTGGAAGGCTTGGTCGATATTTCTAGAATCAAGGTTGGGTCAATGATGTGACTTTTCAAAAAATCCCCGTTCAAGTACACTTGTGAGCTAGAAACATGAACTTGTTAGCATGAAGGGGTGCTCACAGTAGCAGGATGTCTCCTTAGACAAAGTCCCTTGGCAGACCTCCTAGTGAAGGCAGAAAGGAAGGAAGTGGGACAGGGCCCAGACAGGGAGTTGCGGGGAGGGAGGGGGCACCAGGGGGCAGCACAAGGGGCTCAGCCTCTGAGTTGCCACAACCAGCCCAGTCCATGGAACCTGCAGCCAGTCACTCTGCAGCCCCACACCTCGGTGTGTACGTCTGTTCCTGGGGAACACAATGCCAGGCCTGCAGCCTCCCACCCCACCCGAGTAGTTGTAAGGACGGCAGGTTAGATCATTTTGAAGGATCCTGCCAACCTCAAGCGTCTTAGGAAAGGAACTTGGCCATGTCCCAGGCCGCCCTAAGAATGAAGCCAACTTCCAGTAATCAGCCCTGGGGTCAGAGGTTCCAGGAGGACGTGGAGCCCTTAAGCTCTGGAACGGAGCCCTGGGTCTCCAGGCAGGACTGACCCTAAAGGCCAGGATGGGGCAGCCCTGGCCGTGTCCCATATGGGTTGTAGGTGCCTGAAGCTGTAGGCTCTGGTGAAGCAGGGACTGGACCTTCGAATATAACTATCGCTAGTGGTTGACACAGCACAGAGAAGTCCATGCTGTAAGGCACCCCGTGGTTTGTGGGGAAAACACGTGCTCTGGGGCAGGCCCCTCTGGGCTACTCCCAGATGGTCTGGGAGACAGATCTGTAAGAACGTCTGTTTCTACTTAACTTCTGGTTTCTACAGAGCCTCTCTGAGCCTCAGTTTCCTCATCCGTAAGCTGGAAATGCCCACACCTACCCTGCCGCGTCGCTGGGACGGTGTGGCATGTATTAGGCACTCAGTAATGGGCCATGCTGCCGGGAGTTTGAACTCAAGCCGCCTGTGGATGGGGTGTAGGCTCTGAGCTTGCTCACGTGCGCTGCAAGGTCGTTCTCTTGCCCCCTCCACGCAGGCAAACTGCTGACAGTGGCAAAGCCACGTTGCCATGCTTGGGGGGAAGACTGCCTTGGTTTCGGGTTTAATAAAAAAAAAAAAAAAAAAAAAAAAAAAGGATATTTGGGTTTGGTTTCGTCTAGGGTTTGGCAAACACGCGTGTGGTTTGCTTCTCCTTGCGGCTGGGCGGCGGCTCGGGTTCAGGTCCTGGTGGAAGGGAGCAACTAGCGGGGCTTTAGGACCCGGCTGCGCGTCTGCGGGCCCCCGCGGGTCCCGGGTCCCGGGAGCGGCGGGCGGAGAGGCTTGAATGAGAGGCTGGCGGGGAACGGACTGAAACCGATCGCGGTGGAATAGCTCCGCCGTCGCCAGGCAACCGCCCTGACGCAACGCAAAAAAAAAAAAAAAAAAAAAAAAAAAAAAGTCCCTTAGAAAAAGAATAGTGCTGAGAATTCACGGGAGCAGAGAAAAAGGGAGGCAGAAGCCGGCTCAGCCCCCGAGGCCGGGGCCAGAGGCTTTGGCGGGCGCCGGAGCCCGCGTCCGGAGGAGGCGGGGAGCTCGGTGACACCCTTGGAGAGGGCCTTGGAGCGCCTCGGAAGGTAGGTTTGCAACAGGGGCGGGGATGTTCCCAGGACTGGGGTCGGGGCTGGGCGCCCCGCTGCGGGTGGTGCGGCTGTGGCCCGCGGCGCGCCCGCGGCCCGTGGCGCCCGCAGGGGAGGGGGCTCGGGGCCGCAGGTCCCTAGAGCAGGCACTGGCAGAGGCAGCCTGGCCCAGGGCTGGGGAGCACCGGTCCCAAAGCACCCCGGAGTGGACACCCCGCAACCCGCCCGCAGGACAGCGGGTCCTCACCGTCCCTGGGGCTTCACTTGTCTCATGGGGAGTGGGACAGCCTGCTGGTCTCCATCTCCCACCTCCTTGATGGACCGTTCCATGGCTAAGATCCAGAAGCAGATTTGGGGTACAGGATCTGAGAGGCAGGAGCCCCCACTCAGTCTCTCCAGGTCTACTCCCAGACTGCTTGTCATCTCTAAGGCCACCCTGTCCCCTCTAGCCTACTTCAGGCACAGTGACATCAAGTTACTGCCCCAAGGAAGCAATCCCTAACTCAGAAGAAGTGACCCAGGGCACTTGGGCCCTGGGTGTTCTGAAGGGCTGAGGCCAGTGAGTTTAGAGGGAACTGCACAGCCCAAAGGGCCCCAGGGGAAGGAGCAGATCAGCCTTGAGACTGGGCTCCCCCCTCCGGGCATTGTCATTAAGAGAAGGCAGGAAGTTCTATGGTCCTTGGGTAGAGCACAGGTGTCTCCCTCCACCAAGTCAGGTTGGATGTTCTGCTTTTAAAATAATCCCTTATTGTCTGTATCTGGTTTTCATTCTCTGTGGCGTGTGGTTCCTCCTGAGAAGGTCTGGAAGGGAGGCTGATTCTTGGTTGGTGGGCCACAACCTCCTCTTAAACCCACAGGCATGTTCTCCCAGATTAAGTTCCCATCCACTCCCAGCCATTCCTGGTGAATCCCAGGTGGGAGCAGCCCAGGTTCCCATCACCAGGGGAATCCCCTAAGTGCCCAAGGGAGCCAGGCTCCAAAGCAGCTTCCCTTCTGATGACCAAGAGATGGCCCTGCTGCCCACCAGGCAAGGGACGGAGAGGGGAGAGTGCTGGGCAAAGTCCTGGAGGACCAAGGTGGCCATGGCGCCTCTAGCCCAACTGCGTCCGCTCGTTTCTGCTAGTATGTTTTTAAGAGGTTTGGCAAAGCAGCCATGAGCTGTGCTTGGAGTGGATAAAGATGACAGCTTTTTTCTGAGTACATTTACCGAGCAGGCACTGCTTGAGGACCCTTCACATCCATTGGTCATTTTATTCTCACAATGGCCCCTGGCGGGGACACTGTATCCCCGTTTTGCCGATGGGACTCCAAGAGACTCAGCAACTCTGTAGGGCTCAGGTGGCTGCTGAGGCTGCCTCACGTGCCTGACTCCTCAGACAGTGCTCTCAAAGGAAGGCTGCTTTAGGAGATCTGAGGGCGGAGACCCAGAGAGGGGGAAGCAACCAGTTGCTCCCAGAGAAAATGAGAGCGCTGTGGCAGGGCTGATCCTGTGTCCGGGAACTGTCCCTTACCATCCTGAGGGATCCTGTGGAGCCAGGAAATCCATTTCTTGCATCAGGAGCCTGAAAGCCTCTTCAGTCCAGCCTGGCTCACTTCACCTGCGCTTGCCTGAAGTGGAGACAAGGCTTCTCCCTCACCCCCTTCTCCTCCCTGTCCACCCGAAGTCCCCCAACTTTTCATGCACTTATTCCTGTCTTGTCCTCCCAAATACATGCAAGGATTTCCACAAGATAAATCATCCCGTTTCCGTATCTACCAGCTTGGCCTCCCTCCAAAAAGAGACTTTGGTGGGGAAGTAAATTAAGGCAATGCCTAACTGTTTGCTCAGAGTGACCTACGGAGCCCCAGGCCGAGGGGGAAGAAATGGCTTGTTAGGCTCCTCACACACTCGGGTGGTTTTCTCTAAGTAAATTTTGCTAGTGGAAAACTCCCATGGCCCCACACAAGCATCTGGAATTTTCAGACCCCTCCTCGAGCTCTGCTCTAACTGGCCAAGGCTCTTTGCTTGACTGGGATGCTGGGCTACTTGCAAAGCTGGAAGATGAATGATAAGCTGCACGGTTTGTTCCCTGGTTTATAGACTTGGGTTGAGGGAGTTCGTACTAATTGGAAATCTCCTAGGATTAGCCTGGATGGCTCTCAATACACAAATGCACCCTGGGATTTGGATTGGGGTGAGGAGGAAGGAAGGAAAAGGCAAATTCTGAAGCGGTCCTCAGGCCAACCTCGAAGGCACAGGGAGGGGCTGCAAAGAGGGTGGGAGCAGGGAGGATGAGGCGGGAGATGGGAAAGGGGTTTAGCGGGGAACTTGGCAATCAGCCTGTAGAGTTTGGGCTGCCCTAGAGGGTTGAGTTGCCAGCATGAGTTTGGAAGGCTGTAAATGTCAGCTTTTCCATGGTCAGAACAGTCGCCCTGATGTGTAAAAGCCCAGAGCTTCCCCCTTACTCCCCTACCCCCATTTCTTTCTGGACAAGTATGGGAGAGAAAGGAAAGAAAAGGGGAAAGAAGGTGGGCAAGAGGAGAGGTTAGAAGCTTGCACTCCCCACACCATCTGCTTTCCTCCTGAATGCTCCCTGACCCTGCAACAGCAGTCACCCAGGAAAAGCCTTTAGAGAAGGCAGTGCACAGCCCATCTCCCTGTGGGCACTGCCCATCAAGGAAGGGCGCTCATCTCTAGGGGTGGAACAGTAGCAAGCACTCCAGCCTCAGGGGCCCCTTCACCTCAGGACGCCTGCCCAGCAGCCTTTGCAGAGCCCCAGGAAGGGGCCAGCGTTCAGCTTATCCAGGGGTACAGCCAGGGATACAGCCTGAGCTCCATTTCTTCAAGACAATCTCTCCAGTATAGCCAGAAATCCCCCCCACACATACAGCCACCCCCAGAATCTGATCTAATTGTGGAAACTAGTAATGGGTCCCAAAAGACTTCCTCATAGGGCTTGCCCCTTGAGACCTCAAAGGGAAGGCCCAGCTCAGAGCCGGTTTTCTGGGTACACAATGGGCCCTGACAGTGACCTCCACTGTGGCCACAGTGTCGGGGCTTACTGAAGGCCGAGCAGCATTTCCTCATACCAGGAAGCCAGCAGAGCTTCTGAGTATGAGCCGGGCACTTCAGCCCCGGAGGCCAGCTGGGGATCTCTTAGGGCGATGAGTACGCAGTATGCGATGAGATCCTTGCCTGGAAGGCCTTTCAGGGCCCCGACTACCCCCCTACCCCCACGCCCATAAAGTGAAAAGTGACAGTACTTCCTCAGTCCTGTGAGCATTGACATATGCTGTGCCCTGGGGACCCTGAGACACTATGAAGTGACTTACGCCCATTCGGTCATAACTCCAGGGTTCGGCTGGGTGGGTGGTTGCTTATTTGCTGGACGGCAACTGCTGCAAACTTGGAGGAAGGGAAGGCGAACCTCATTAGCGGGTTGGATGAAAACAAGCCCTCAGACCACATTCTGCCATCTATGTAGACATTTTTTTAAAGATTTTATTTATTCATTTGAGAGAGAGAGACAGAGCACAAGCAGGGGGAGAGGCAGAGGGAGAGGGAGAAGCAGACTCCCCACTGAGCAGGGAGCCTGATGTGGGGCTCCATCCCAGGACCCGGGATCATGACCTGAGCCAGAGGCAGACGCTTAACCATCTGAGCCACCCAGGCGCCCCTATGTAGACATTTTTTGAACAACTATTTGCATTCAGGCCCAGCAGAATTCATTCAGCTTGTTCTGTGGACTCAGTGAGGTCGCAGCCATCTGTCTCTCTAGGTGTCCTAACCACACCTCCCCTGAGAGCTCACTAGACTCTTTAGTCCTGCCTTTCCAGGTCAAGAACGTCTCAAGTAATTTTGGCCAACCCACATATCCTGAATACCTCTGTTTTCACCAAGGAGAATGTGTTTCTAACACTTACTCTGTTAATTATCAAATGCCCGGTGTTGAGCAGAGAGAAAACCGCCAAAGCCCCTGTCACAGCCCCCTCTGGGGCACAGACCCTCTGCCTGAGGCTGCTGGCCAGGACTGGGGAGTCCCGATTTGAATGCACCCTTGTTGTAGCTAGCCTAATGAAACCACACAGAACATCTCACGATGTCTGTGAAGGGTTTTAAGATCAATAATAGGCATTGTATCACAGATAAGACAATGGTCTTGCCCTCAAGGAGTGTGAAGTCTGATCCAGGTTGTAGGTTAGAAAGACTATTTGAGCAGCCCAGAGTACTGAGCTGACAGGAAAGTGATGCTTTGAGCATTCTGGAGCACACAGACATACAGGAGCTAACTTGAATGGTCTGGCAGCCGTTCCGTCCTTTGGTAAGTCAAGGAGAGGCCCAGCCAAGTGTTGTCATGGACCGGAGGGGACAGTCCTATTAGAGGCCTGACTAAGAATTCACATACACTCTATCGCATTGGGACCTCCCAGAGCTTTGAGGTAGGTTCCATTATGAACACCATTCCATGGATGGGGAACTTGAGGCCTAGAGGGTTAAAACAATTACGCAAGGTGGCAGAATTGGTGAAGTGTTGGGCCTGGGCTATCAAGCTCTGTCCCCCAGCACGCAGCCCTGGCCCATCCCTAACCTGCTCTATCTCTTTCTCCTGCTACCAGTCCCTGCCCTCTGTGAGGTATGAACTCAGGCAGCTCTGCAGCCCAGCTACATGCAGCTCAAACTGACACAAGTGGGGAGCAAGGTCACACATCCCACCTTCTGTTCTTCCTGAGCCATCTGTTCCCTCCAAACCCCAGGGTGGGCACAGTCCTGCCCCTCAGGTTAGCTGCAGGCAGCGCTGGACATTGCTAGGCGGCCGAGGACGGGCCCTGCCCAAATACAGGGAAACTCTAAGGGCCCTTCAATCCCTGGAGAGGTCAGCACGCCCAGACAGAGTATGAAAGTGAAGTGACTTCAAGAACAGAGCACACCATGAAAACTTCTTAGGAAGCCCTTGCTAAACCATTAGGTTTTGGAACTTGTAATGCAGAGTAAACTAGAAAGCCCATCATCAAAACAAATTCCCATTTGAGCTGGACTTTGTTGATTCTGCTTATTTGAAGTGGAAGCCAATTATCCTGTGGATTTGGATAGTCCTAAATCTGCCTTGTGTAGGGGCTGAGACGCATCCCCGTCGGGACACACTTTGGTGGGCTGCACCCCACAGGGGGACGACGTACACCCCAGCACCCTTAGCTGTGAAGTGGCACCCTGAGCTCCAGTCAGCTGTGAAATGTTCCCTACTTTTATAGCCAGAACACCGGCTTGAACTGCCTTCTACTTTGATCTCTGCCAGTTGCTGTAAAGGCCACTCTGCGTCAGCTTTCTACCCCTTAATCCCCAATGCCATGGCCTTTGGCCAGAAAAGTGCTGTGGTCACATGAGGCTGTGGGCCTGGTTGGCAACAGGCTGCCTCAGCCCCCTCCTGGGCAGCTCTGCCTCATCAGGCTCTCCCTGGAGGAGGGCCCCTGATTCAGACTCCACATTTCCCATGGCTCCTTACCCCCCCTTCCTCCTGCTTCCCCTCCCCCCGCCCCTCCCCCTCATGGGACTTGAGGATTCTCAGACACCTTTCTTCCTGCCTGTCAGAGCAAAGCAGCCCTTTCCCAGGGCCTCACAGCTTTGGAGGGGACACTATGGCGTTGACTCCGGGTGGCCTAGCAGCCCCCTCCCTGCAGCAGCCCTGCGCTTTCTCCTCTCCTTTCAGTGAGGCAGTAAATTAGATCTGGGGGCGGGGGCGCTGTCCCTGCAGCAACAGGGAAGCACAACTCTTTCTTGGTGATTTTCTGGGCAACTTTTTTCACTGGGCAAAACGATAGGAAAGGTCTCCTGTTCCCAGCCTTGCGTGTGGCAGGAGGCCTGTGCGTCTGCTCTGAGAGGCGGGAGCAGAGCCCATCAATTATTCAGCATGGGCTGAGCACTCAGAATGTGCAAAGGTCTGAACAAATGTTTTTTTTATAGAATCTTGCCTCACAATATCCCAGAGAGATGAAGCAAGGTTTCCAGGTATTCTAGACAGTAAAAGCTCAATTGGGAGTCAGAAGAGGAGCCCAAGCCCAGACAACCCCACTAACAGAGCTGTGTGACCCCAGGCGAGTCTCAAGACGTCTCTGGTCTGCGGTTTGTCTGTGGTTGAACTCTGAGGAAGGCCTCTCCAGCCCAGACTATCGTGTGTGGGGAAGAACTTGTGAACTTTCGTGTTCGGGGTGATTTCAAAATCAGTGTGATCGTTCTTGTTATTCCAGGTAAGGAAATCGGAGCTTTGAATGATACGTGGAGGTACAACTTTTAGCACCGGACACCGGAGACCGAGCTTCCCAGGGGAGTGTGGGTAAGTGGGTTCCTCTGCCCCCCTACCCTCACGGGTGCAGCTCGGGGACGTGGTGACCACCCAGCGGCTGCTGTGGTGTAGACTCTGTGCATGTCAGGGTGGAAGGAAGTGCAGAGGCCGCTGCACCCACACTGCCCATGTTGCAGGGGAAAAGCAGAAGCCCTGAGAAGGGAAGTGAGCTGCTGCGGTCACTCGGGATGGGACAGGGTCCCTGGAGCTGACTCTCAGGCTGGGGGCTCTTTTCTCTCCCACCCTAGGTAACTAATGCGATCCAAGGAGAGAAATGGCAAATACCTAGACTAGTTGGTGCAGAAAAGTACTTAAAAGATTTTGACAGTGAAGAAGCGATCGGTTCTGCCCAGAAAGAACATAGAAGGCAGTAGAATGAGGTGGTGTTTGAAGTAGCCTCAAAGACTTGGCCACATTCAAACATGAGGTTACGGGGGAAGGATAAAACCTCAAGGTGAGGCCAGCCCCCCAAGCCACCCCGCTTCCCCATCGGACTCTTTCTGACCCTGAAAGTCGTACCTGTGAACTTGCAGGGGGTCTCCTGCTGGGCAGATTTGGAGGCAGAATGACTCCAACTGGCCTGTGTTCACTAATTCACAGCCCCGCCCGCCTCAGCATTTATTGAGCACCTACTGTTTGTAGATCCTTGTGTTCGGGACGCAAAAGAGGAAGTGATGCTCTTCCTATTGAGAAGCTAGACATCTGGTCAGGGAGGCGGGACACTCGCACGGCTCAAGGTTAAACAGGCTCATGAGCTGTGAGCATCATGGAGGCCAGTGCCGGGGGGATTCAAAGAACGACCTGGTGGGTGAGGTACCCGTGAGGACTTTTGAGTGGAAGCAACCCCTTGGCTGAGCTGGAAAGCAGAGCTTTAGTCTTTGCGAGGAGCAGGGAGGCCCCAGACAGGCTAGTCATTCATTCCTTCAACAAAGTTACCGACACCTACTGTGTTGGGAGCGCTAGGGTCACAGTAGTGAGCAAGAGAACGTCACCGCCCTCGTGGAGCTTACGTTCTAGTGGGTGAAATGCACAGTAAACAAATCCACATATACCATCATCGTTGTATGATGGGTGACAACAGCTAGGGATTGAAACGAAGAAGGATATTTCGGTACGATGGTCAGAGCCGGTGTCTATGTGGAAGGGCATGTGAGCGGACATGTGTGAACTGGGCGCATGCGATCAGACGGAGGCCAGCTGACCGAGCCGAGGCTTGAGGGCAGGCAGCCAAGCCTCGGACTCTCAGATGAAATGGCTGGATTCTCACAGTGACTTGCTGCCAGGAGCGGTCATCCAGGCAGCAAAGAGATGACTTCCAGGCAGCGGGACATGAAGGGTTCTTCTGGGTGGGCAGCTGTCCCCTGAGGTCTGTAGATCGTGGGGGGCATTTGAGGAAGATCCCACCGACAGGCACAACCTGGTACCATCCCCCTTCCCTTACTGTCATCCCCCACCACACACCCAGAGCACACATGCGACCGTGTAACCCCCCCCACACACACACTCAGTGTCCCAGCACAGTTCACCCCCACCAGGGTCCAGTCTCTGCAAGATGTCATTCCCATCTCAGGAGCTCCCTCCTGACAGCGGCTCAGACCAAGACATGGAATAAAGATGAGCTATGGAGGGCCAGACCAGCGGGTGTCCCCTCCTGCTTCGGTCACCATGGCAACCTCTGACAGGAGAGAAAACCCGCTTTCTGGCAGCTCCTCGAAGCTCCCTGGCTCCTTTGGGCAGCTCTGTAGGGCACAGGGCTGTATCCCCTGACCCCTCAGCCCAGGTCATGAGCACTCCTGCCAGTGTGCGGAGCACACACTAGAAGTTCACAGCCACCATGGGCCACCACCGGAGGTCAGGCCTGAGTCGGCCTCCCCTCCCCCCACTCCTCCATTTAAGATAAGCATTGTGGGTTTATGATTAAACCTGGCTGGAAAAGCCTGCCTTGTCAAAGCTCCGCCTCCACACCCCAGACCTATTGACCCCTCACCCACCTGGGGAAAAAAATTAGCTGCTTTAGAAAAGGAAAGAAAAAAAATCCAGGTGTGAGTTGTGGCCTGAGCTGCCCTGAATTTAAGTTTCTAAGATGCATAACAGTCCACCAAGTCCTTCTCATCCTCGCTATAGCTCTGCAGGGGGAACACTGCAACAATCCCACTTTCAAAACGGGGCCCTGTAATTCTCAGCTGGAGGGGGCCCCACCGCCTCTCAGGGAGGGGAGAGTTTTTTAGTTGGCATGCTGTTTTAGGACACTGCTGAGCCCTCAGGGATGGNGACACTGCAACAATCCCACTTTCAAAACGGGGCCCTGTAATTCTCAGCTGGAGGGGGCCCCACCCGCCTCTCAGGGAGGGGAGAGTTTTTTAGTTGGCATGCTGTTTTAGGACACTGCTGAGCCCTCAGGGATGGATTCTGTCTCCCCAAATGAATTATACATCCCCCTCTCCTTTCAGTCAGGGCTCTCGGTCTAAGCACCAGAAAGCAGTCTTGCTGCAAGGAGTTCACAGAAATGGCGGAAGGTAGAGACCCAAGGGAGAAAACAGGCAGAGCCAAGGCAGCTCCAGAAAACAAGAATGGGAGGCAAGGCCCTGTGAATTAAATGGTTTGTCTGACACCGACTCCATGGGGTTTTAGGTTTTTACTCACACATACCCCCAAAACACTTCTGATACCAGATGTGTGATTTTTCCACACCAAACAACCCTCCAGTTCTCTGCAGGCAGCAGCTGGTGTCCTATGATCTCCCTCAATGTTGACACCATCTAGCTGAAGTCAGTGTCAGAACCCGCAGGTGAATGGTTCAGTCCCGCAGACTGCTCCTGGCTTTGCACGCCAACTACAAGTCCCAGATTGTCACCCGAACTTCTGACCTGCTGACTATACATTGGGAATTACCCACAACACCCTCCTCTGATTCACTAGTTTGCTAGAATGGCTCACAAAACTCAGGGAAGCATTTCCTTGCATTCACCTGCCAATAAAGGGGTACACAGGGCAAGGTGTGAGGAAGGGGTGCAGAACTCACATGCCCTCTCCAGGTACGCCACCCCCCCACACAGAATTTCCATGCGTGCACCAATCCAGAAGCTCTCTGAACCCCTTCGGGTAGGGCTTTTATGGAGGCTCATTACATAGGCATGATTGATTAAATCATTAGCTATTTGTGATTGACTCAATCTCCAGCCCCTCCGCCCCACCTCCCAGGGCAGAGGCGGGGCTGAAAGTTCCAATCTTCTCATCACAGAGTGGGCTTTCTGTGAGTCCCCGCATTAACATAAACTCCCGTGAGGTTGAAAGGGGCTTGTTATGAATAGTAAGACACTCCTTTCACCTCTCTGGCTCTAGAGCTATTTCAAGAACTAAGGACAAAACCCAGACATTACAACAAGAAATATTCTTAATTGCTCTTATCACTTAAGGACATTCCAAGGGTTTCAGGAGCTCTGTATCAGAAATTGGGGATGGAAACCAAATATATATTTCTTATTATATATCACATCCTGCAACTGTCCTTTAGCAGGGATGGTCTGGCTAAGATAATGCCATTTCCCCTGCACTTCACATCTGCCTCCAAGGTTCATATGGCCACAAATGAATCCTAACCATTTCTCCTTCTGGGCCTCAGGCATGCCACGTTCTTTTTTTTTTTTTTTTAAGATTTTATTTATTTATTAGAGAGAAAGAGAGAGATCACAAGAAGGGGGAGCAGCAGGCAGAAGGAGAGGGAGAAGCAGGGGCTCGATCCCAGGACCCTGGCATCATGACCTGAGCCGGAGGCAGACGCTTAACTGACTGAGCCACCCAGGCGCCCCACATCCCCCATTCTGAGGCCTGGGCCTGAGCATCTGATTGGCCAAGCTCAAGTCGCCTACTCTCAGCTAGGTGTCAGGGCATGGGACAGGAAGGAGGGAGGAGCTGATCCTCTCTGCTCAGAGGACAGGTACCCCGCCTGCCTACTGTCTGGCACAACATGGAGAGCCCCTTGGTAAACAAGCAAGACAAATACCAACAAATATCTACAGTGTTATTTTATATTCTTTGTCCAACACATGCTTATGTTCGTGATAAATGTCAGAAACACAGTTTCTCCCTGTGGTGACCAAGATGGCCCCCAGCAATCCCAGGTCAGCACGGACCATGGCTGGTTTCTGGATAGTTCTGGTAAGGAAACCTAGGAAGACTCTGATTGGCCCAGCTGGGGTCATGTGACCACCTACTCATGCCAGAGAATGCATGCACATCCTGAAAGGGTTTCAGGGTCCTTGTCTCACTGAGTGGAAAAATGAATCTCACAGACACAAAAGGGTGAAGTGAAGGGGAAGTTTATTCAGTGAAGGTGAGAACAGAAAGGAAAAGAAAAAAATCTCCCTAGAATGAGAGGGCTCCTGAATAGGAACCCCTGAGGGCTTTTATGGTCTGTCTTTTGTAGAAAACTGACCAGGGAACTTGAATCCTCTTGATGTCACCCCTGATAGCACCATGATTACTTCTCCTTTGACTGTCTCGTCTCTGCTGTTTAAGACAAACGAGGTGGTGTGGTTCTGTTCCCTTATCTCTGGTTGTTGCGTCTCAGCATTTCTGGGATTTTTGGTGGGCCCAATCACCTAGCCCCCTACCTTTCTCTCCCTACCTAACCCCACCTGTCCCTTACTCGACAGGAAGCACACAGAGAAATGCTCTTTCCAGAAGAGAGAAAGGACCCAGGGTAGAAATTACCTCGCAAGGCTGTACGCAGAGGAAGTCCTCCAGCTACACCTGTGATGCTGGATTGGCTCACGTGCCAGCTCCCTGTCCTGGCACTTGAAGCAGGACGAGGCTATTCCTGTCTTCCTAGGGCCTGACAGCCAGTGTCTGAGACTCTGAGGTCAGGGCAGGGCTCATGAGGACAGGTGGTGAGGGGACCAGGTCCCCTCTGCTTCTGTGAGCCTGCCCAGACTGGCTCAGACTTGAGTGAGCACAGGCCACAGTGCACGGAGTGGGGGCACAGGGGGCTAACTGTTCTATTTGCTCATTCATTCCACAGATGTTTAGAGAGAGCAGCATGGTGGCAAGTGCTGTGTGTTCCAGGATGCAAAACCTGGTTCTTACCCTCATGAAGCTCAGAGTCTTATGAAGGAACCACCAGGAAAGTTCCTTGTAGCAGTGCTATGGTTTGAAAGGGCCAGTAAGCCCAGTGGTTGATGAGCCAGCCTGGAGCTGGACTGCAGAGGTGAAATCTCCACTTTCCCATTCATTAGCTCTGCTACTCAGCCTGTGTCTCTCAGTCTCCTCATGTGTGTAATGGAGACAACAATACTACTTGCCTTGTGGGATTGTTGTGAGGATTCCTGTGTTTGTACATGTAACGCTCCTAGAACAATGCCTGGCATGGTCCGCTCTGAGTAAGCATTAGGTAATATTGTTGTGATGACATAATTGTTTCTCTGATGTGCTCTCCTTGCATCCCAGGCACAAGCAGCTGGGGCAAGTCAAGGAACACTTCCCGAAAAAAGAAAACCCCTGAGAAATGATGGGTAGAGGAAGGGAAGGGTGGTCCAGGCCGAGAGAACAGCTTGTGCAAAGCCCCAAGGGGGTGAGAGAGCGAGCTACTCCATGGGACAGGAGCACTGGGGAAATTGCATACCGTGGAGAAGAAACGAAACAGTTCTAGGGAAGAACCCCAGACAGGGGGGAGCAGGCACGAGCCTGGGGATCCAAACAGGGCGAGGGTGGCTTTTGAGTGCCTTAGACCATGGAGCAACAGGGAGTGAGCACAGCCAGGCAACGGGCTCCTCCTACCTTCGCCCCTGAGAGAGACAGAGACAGGGAGCGATAGAGAGAATGGGTTAGCAGCCCCTGCGCCCTTCCCTGCCCATGGAGTCCATCTAGGAAGTGGGTTTGAAAGTTGTCCAAATGAACAGATTAGGTCATAATGACACAAGGGCATAATTGGCTGATGACGGAGCTGCACCCACCTGGCTCCCCCAGCAGCCCGAGAATTAGCTCATGGCTGGCGCAGCCTCCCTCGCAGCAGCCACTGTGGGCGGGAGTGAGCCAGGAGCGTGTTCTAGCAGCAGTCCTCCTGGGCAGTGTAGGTCCTGGGGCGCTGGCTTCTTGCTACTACAAAAAGTTGGATGCACCCCTGAGGCTTGTCTTCTGTTGCAGGAAATTTCGCGTTCCCCCAGCAGCGGGGTGGCCCGCCTGGCAGGGCACGCCTGGGCCTGGTGGGATTAGGGCCTGACCTTGTTTTTCTGGGCTCCTGGTTCTGCCAGTATCCTTTGGCTTTCCTCTCCAGGCTGTCTGCCTTTGCAAGGCTCAGAGTGAGAGAAAATGTGTTCCCCAGCGGCAGGAAGGACTTAGGTTAGATATAAAGCAAGCCCCTTTGCCCAGGTGTTGGAGGGCTCTTCCTCCCAGGGCCGGCACTCCCACATCCCTGGTTTGTCCAGGGGAAAGGGAAGTCCCTACTGCCCTTTCAGACCAGGGAGCCCTCCAGGGCTGGCGTCGGCTCCCCTGCACCCAGCTGAGTGCCCACATCCCTGCAGTGACCTGAGTTGGTGACATTCCAGCTCAGCTCCCAGCAGCCTAGCTGGAGAGGGAGGGAACAACTCCACAGGGGCTCTCAGACACCAGGGCATCCAGAGGGGCAGCGATCCCTGGGACACCATCTGAGGACCAGGAAGATGGAGAGCGGGTCCTGTTTCAACAAATCTTCACCACATGCATATGCTGGGGGCCATGGGAAACAGTCTAGGGCTCCGTCCCTGCCTGCTACGGGTGACCACACCCCTCAAGCGGCAAGTCCCTGACTCAGGCCTCTCCACACCCCGCACATGCCTTGATGCCAGTAATAATCCTCAGGTGGGTACAGCTCTTCAAAGGTGGCAGCAAGCTTTCATGTACCAGATTTCAGTGGATGCTCACAGCATCCTTACGAGGCGGGTTGGGGTAGGAAGCCCCCTTGTACAGAGGAGGAAACGGAGGCTGAGAGGAGAGAGCTGAGCTCCAGCACTGGGTTTCTGGGGAGCAGATCTGGGGCCAGAGCTGAGGCATTCAGCACCCCTGCCCTTGCTCTTACCATATGGATAACACACTGTCAAAGCTGGTCGCTCTGGGGCACCCGAGCCGAGGGCAGGGGTGTTTAGAATAGGAGCAGGGAGGGAAGGGAGTGAGGATAGAGAGTGGTGTTTCCTAAGCTGAGCTTTTTTCCTCTTTCCTGTGGCAGACCTGCTAGTCACCGCTGAGGGATGAGACTCTAAAGGGGAGACCTGAACATCTGGGAAGAGGTGGAGCCCATCGACTTCATCTCAGTCAGCCTCCAGGGAAGGATGCAGGATGCATGGAGTGGCCCAGGCCACCCAGCATGTCCGGGCTGAAGGGGGTGACTGCTCAGTGCAGTGCACAGTAGTTTATCTGGTCACATGACTGATGTAACACTGATAGGTTTCATCATTTTAGGAATAAGTTTTAAAGTACAACGTTGTCTAGGGTTCACCATAGATCAGGCAACGTGTGAAGGGCTCGATTATTTGTTACTTCAATCCTTGAAATGGCCCATGAAGCTGATATTATTAGCACCAGGGCCGGCTTCATGAGCAAGGGACCCAGGCAGGCCCACTGGGCCCCGTGCTTGAGGAAATGCTCTGCGCTGCCGTCTTGAAATTCTTCATACTTTTCCACAAGGAGCTCTGCATTTTCATTTTGTGCTGAGCCCAGCAAATTACATAGACGATCCTGGTTATCCCCACATCTTAGAAGAGGACGCAGAGGCACAGAGTGGTCGAGAAGCACCCATGGGCGTCTAACCCCAAGGCCCATGCCCTCTGGAGTCAACAGAAGCCGGCCAGCGTCCGAAGACTGTATGCAAGTCTGGCGACCGGCACCTGTCTGTGGTCGGGGCTGACTCACTTCACTCCTCCCAACCTCGATTTTCTCCTTTGTGAAATGGGGTGATCCCACCTGCTCCTCGGGGCCACTGGGCGGCTTGAGCGAGGGGATGCGTACCTGGGTTCTTCCACACACTCCCTAAGCTCCGCCGATCAAAGGATCATCATTAGCTGACTCACAGCGCATTGGTGCTCCTGTTAATGCCTCCAAGTCCTTCTGACCCCGTCTTCACAGGCCTTCTCTGGATTGCTTTAGAAACCACCAATTAAAATAAACTCCCCTACCCTTGGAGGCAGCCTCATAAAGTCAGGGAGTCATAGCTCTTTCCCACTCCAAAGGGAAGACCCTCCCCTAACAGGTTCTCTCTCCAGCCACAGCTGCCCCTGCCTTCTGCAGTGAACTCTGCAGCTCAGGGAGAGCAGGGGGGACTTCCAGTCCGTGTCCTCTGCTCACGCAACTGTGGTGTGGAGAGAGCACTGCTTACGGTTTGTCTGCGATTAGATCCTCTCCAAAAAGCTTCACTGGAAACCATCAGAGCTCCCCTGTCTGGTGCAAAGAAGTCCTGTAAGGTAGAGCCGCCCCGAGGCACACTCACAGCACGTTCTGGCATCTCAGAAAAGAGGCAGCTGGCGCCTGGGAGGGGCTGCTAATAGGTCTTTAGATTTGGAGAGATTCTAAAGAAGCCTGTGTGACCTTGAGACTGCACAGAAAGCCCCTCCTGAAAACACCCTGCATTTGCAAAGCATGCTAAACCTGCAGAAAGTGCGTATAAACCTCAGTTCTGCCAATCCCCCAAACCTAGGAGATTGATAGTATCACCCCCATTTTATAGGCAAGAAAACTGAGGCCAGCAAGCCTGACAGCACCTACAGCGTGGCCATCTGATCCCTGGTCTAGTGTTTCTGGCTCAAGTCCAGTGGTTCCCGGCCCTGGCTGCTCACTCACATTCCCTGGGGAGCCTTAAAAACATGCTGATGGCCGAGTCCCACCCCAGATTAATTGAATCAGAACCCCTGGGAGTGGAGCCTGGAAATTCATTATCATGGAAGTTCCTCTGGGGAGTCCCATCTGGGTGGCTGGAGGTGAGAACTAGCTTTCTCTGCCATTAGTTGGGGTAGAATATTCCCACTCATTCCTCAGGGATGCCCCCAGATGGGCCAGGCTCAGAGCTTGGGGAGGACAGCCAGACTTCTCTGGTCAGATGGAGTTTCAGGCGGGGATCATAGATTGTAGCAAGCTTGGTTCTTCTTGAATGTCTCCCCCGCCAAGTGGGAGAGAAGCCCCAGAGCCTCCCTGGGGGGCCGAGTACATGTTTTTATTTTGCTCCCCTCCAATTCTCTGTCTCTTCCTATGCCTGTCCACCAACACCCCGTGCCCAGTTCCCATCACCCAAACAAGTAATCAGAACTCGTAGTTTTAGTTTTTCTCCTCGCAGAGATCTTTTAGGCACATAGAAGTCAATAAGAATCTGCCCCTGCTCCTCCTTTCCCACACCAACAATGTACTCTCCAGACTATGAATGTTTTGGTTTTTTTCATGTTGGCTTTATCTTGGACATCATACCATACAAATTCATTCTTTTTCTGCATGCCCTCAGCACACGTTTTTAAAGATAACCCTGAGAACCAAGGATTTCTCTCGTCCGTCCAAGTGTCCAAGTCAAATGTGCCCTACTCTGATGTACCCATCTCCACTTGCCTGGACCCTGTGGGCACAGGAATGTGGCTGGGAGGCTGGGGTCTCACTCAGACTCAGAGTTACTTCTCTACCCTGAGCTCAGACCACCTCCCCAGAGATGGGAAGACCAAATCAGATCAGAGAGCCTCAGCCCTTGTCCATGAGGTGCTGCAGTGTGGGCATTTTAGGTAAATGAGAGAACCATCTTTCTAGAACCATGAGTCACAATCCTCGCTCGGTTTAACAATCCTCCTTGAGTGAGGTCGGCTCTTCCCTCAGCCGTTGCAGGTTTATTTGCTTCCTCCTCGGAAGAGGTGAGGTAAGGTGTTGTTCTTGGAGGACGGAGCTGAGAGTGTGTCAAAAGAGCTGGAAGAGCGAGCGCCTGAGGACAAGGGCTGTGGTGGGCGGGGTGGGGCGGGGTCAGCGGTCCAGGGACCCCAAGGCACAACTGTGTCTGCCTGGGGACCCACAGTTTCGCTGTCGCTCAGAGGAGAGACCTGATCCTTCAGAATCAGACAACCCAGCCTTGTCCTTGCTCATCGCCAGGAGCTCTCTGGTGAGTCATTCAAATTCTCAGAGCCTCAGGTTTCTTGCGCGTAAAATGGGGACAGAAAGAAGTAACTACAGACTTGCCTTGAGGACTGAATGAGATAATGGAGGTGGAATCATTTCGTAAATAGTGAACACTGTGTGTGCAGAGCATTGATTTATTGTTAACTTCCCTGTGTTGAGTGAAGGCTTGAAATTGCCTCTCTCGTCCTGTGCGAGCAATGTCACCTAACCTCTTGGAGCCTCAGTTTCCCCTCCTGAGGAGCTCAGGAATGTGGCGGGCCTCCTGCCAGGGGAGGGATTAGTACTGACATCATTTGCGTCCTTCCTGCAGGGCCTCCAACCAGCCGGCAGCTCCTCAACGCCTGCCCTTGCCCATGAGGAGGGAGCTCAGTCCTGCTTCCCCGCCAGTCTCTGATCTGCCTGCACCTCAGCACTGATAGATCTTCTTGGCAAATCTGCCCCCAAAGATTCCTGCTGACGCTTGTCTGTTCCTGCCTTTTGTGAAACATGGCACCCACAGGACTCCGGGAAGAATCTTAAATCCTGAGCCTCCACAGCAGCTCTGGAGAGGGCACTCGGTGTGGCTCAACCACGGTCCCTGTCAGCTCCGGGAGCTGCTCACCTCCCAGCAATGCCCTCAGGAGTCCTGACCCCAGCTGGATGAGACCCTTCCTGAGTGGGACCCAACCTTGCCACCCACTAAGATTCCCACACCGCCCCCCACCACTTCCCGTGACTGGCCGCCCCAGCAGGCTCTAGAATGTCTGTGCCTCAGATCCAAGTAGAGGAAGTGGTAGGTGGGGAAGAAGAGACGGCAGGAGCAGCCCTGCCTCCCGACGACCACCTCCGGAGCCTGAAGGCCCTCACCGAGAAACTGAGGCTGGAGACCCGAAGGCCCTCCTACTTGGAATGGCAGGCCCGGCTGGAAGAGCAGACATGGCCCTTCCCGAGGCCAGCTGCTGAGCAGGGGGAGTGTGGGGAGGAGGAGCCCTCATGCCCCAGGAGAGAGCCCAGGCAGCATCCCCCACCTAACGGGAGCGCCAGCCAGGACGCTGGGCCCCAGCCCACCGGCAAGCTGGAAGGCTTTGAAAATATCGACGAAGCTATAGCCTGGCTCAGGAAGGAACTGGTAAGTGGCTGCCTCTCCAAGAATCCCCAGAAAAGATGCCCCTCTCTCTCTCTCCCTGTCTGTCTCTCTCCTCTGTCTGTGTCTCTCTTTATCTCTGTGTCTCTCCCCCCATCTCTATCCCTCCCAACTGCATGGCTGTCATTTTCCTAGTAAATCAAGGTAGACCTCATTACTGTGCGGTTACGTGAGATCCACATGCCAATCCTAGTCACAAGTACTTACGGAGGAGCTGTGTTTAAGGGGCTGCCCAGAGGGCTGGGTCTCGGAGGCGGAGACGGAATGGGAGTCTGTCCAGAAGTCAGGACCTGGGGCGGGGGGGTGGGGGCATCCGAGGAAATGAGCATGAGCAACAGGTATGCTTGGGGAGAGGGGGGCAGCAGCTTGACCTTTTCTCTGCCCAGGGGCACAGCAGGCTCCCATCAGGGGCATCTCTCAGCAGGTGGGAAAGGGAATAGGTGTTCAGACCTTTGTGCTCATAGCCCAGGGGAGGACCGCTGGTTCCAGGCAAAGCTGGGCACGATGCTAATGCTCCCATGATCTCAGCTCCGGCCCCTCCTCATCACCTGTGGCCCAGGTCACACCTGCCCAGTCAGGCCACTCTAGCCACAGGTGAGCCAGCAGCCAATGGCCAACTGCCTTCGAGAGCCACTCATAACTCCTGTGTCAGCAGGGTAGGCAGGGGCCTGCCTGGTTTGTTCTGCAAAAGCCTGAAAAATAAATCCCCTTTGGTGTCTGGAATTCCTCATGGGTTGAAATAAATCATTGGGGCTGGGGGAGGGGAGGCTCAGGGACTCAGGTGTCTGATCCATTGGAAATCTTTTTTGGTTTTAATGTTTTACCTTGAATGTTGAAAGCCTTCCCAAAACACACCATTCCACTATGTCTGTCTTTAGTAACTGGAGGGTCAGTTGGCTTGCATAGCAAATGGGGTACCTGTGGATTCACAGTGCATCTCTGGGCACTCCGCTGCCACTGGGTGCTCCTGGGGGTGTTTAAGAGGTGAGTTAAGAGGGACATGGCAGTGGGCCCTGCTCTCTAAAGCTACTCTTTAAACTCCTGAGGCTGAACTGCTTTATTTGGTTTTCACAAGGAGAGCAAAAATATCCCCATCAATCAAGGATTCAAGTATTTGGCTCTGGGTCCATTTAATGTTTTATTGCTTCTGGGAGTGGAGGCGTTTGCTTTTGAAATAAATTAGCATTCCTTGTGGGCCCCTCTTTGGGGTAGAGATTAGGGAAGGTATTCCTTGCATATAAACCAGGAGGGAGTTCCTCCTCTTCCTCTAGATAAGAGAGGTGTCTCTCAACCCCAGCTGCATAGTAGAGTCACCTGGGAAGCCCTAAAGCATCCCAGAACCTAGACACACCTCAGATCAATCAAATGAATGTCAGTGGGTGGGACCCAGGCATCGGTAGATTTTTAAAGTCCCCCCCCACCCCGCCCCGTGCTTCCAAATGCAGCTTCGGTTGAAAAGCATCGCTGTAGGTCTCCAGGCTGTGCCCCTTTTTCTCGCCCAGCCATTGCAAGCCAAGCCGCATGAGTGCCCTGGCCAGACTCTATGCTTAGAGAAAGCAGGTGGGGCCAGGTCAAGGACACCTGTGGGTAATGTAGAGCGCAACGCTCTGCAGGCAGAGGGAGAAGGGCTAATTGTCAGGACTAACTTGGCTGCCAAAGGCTGTCTGAAATAAGCACAGGGAATACCAGCATTAAAAATGCTTTATATTTGTATGATATTTTCTTTTTTTTCATATATGGTGTAGTAGTTTTTTCTAGGTTTTTATTTAAATTCCGGTTAGTTAACATACAATGTAATATTAGTTTCAGGGGTCCAATATAGTGATTCAACATTTCCATGCATCATCCCCTGGTGCCCATCACAAGTGCCCTCCTTAATCCCTGTTACCTATTTCCCCCACCCCTCACCCCCTCCCCGCTGGTAACCATCCATGTATTCTCTGTAGTTGAGAGTCTGTTTCTTGGTTTGCCTCTCTCTCCTTTTTTCCCTTAGCTGGTTTGTTTTGTTTCTTAAATTCCACACATGAGTGAAATCATATGGCATTTGTCTTTCTCTGATTTATTTCACTTAGTAGTATACTTTCTAGCTCCATTCATATCATCGCAAATGGCAAGATTTCATTTTTTAACGGCTGAATAATATTCCATTGTGTATATATACCACATCTTGTTTATCCATTTGTCAGTCAGTGAACACTTGGGCTGCTTTCGTAAGGTGGCTATTGTACATAGTGCTGCTATAAACTTTGGGGTGCATGTATCCCTTAGAATTAATGTTTTTGTATTCTTTGGGCAGATATCTAGTAGTGCAATTGCTGGATCATAGGGTAGTTCTATTTTTAACTTTTTTTTTAAAGATTTTATTTATTTAAGAGAGAGAGCCAGGGATGGAGGGGAGTAGGGGGAGAGGGACCAGCAGACTCTGCGCTGAGCTTGGAGCCCAATGTGGGGCTCAATCTCCCGACCCTGAGATCGTGACCTGAGCCATCACTAAGAGTCAGATGCTTTAACCGACTGAGCCACTCAGGAGCCCCTCTATTTTTACCTTTTTGAGGAAACTCCATACTGTTTTCCAGAGTGGCTATGCCAGTTTAAGCTGTGCCCCCTTCCCACCATTTCTCTGTGCTACAGGGGATAGGTAATAATAGTAATAATAATAATACTGAGATTTGTCACTGATCGTGTTTGTTGTGTGCCTCACACTTCACATGCGTTACTTACCTCTTTTGATTGTCACATCACTTTCCTGTCAAACCCATTTTATAGAGGAAAAAACCGAGGCTCAGAGAGGAATGTAGCAATACACGAGAGAGTCGAAATTTGAACTCTGGCCCATTTGGTTGCATTGCCCATGCTCTTCTTAGCCTCCGTACTACATAGTATCTTCCAAAGTCAATGGATTTTGCTGGGTGATTCCTAAAAATGTACATTCACAAAGAAGCCAGCAGTCAACAGAATGCATGGGAGTGGGGGCCAAGGGAGAAATGAGACTGAGTGAGAATCCCAGTCCTCACGCCATTATTTCTTTTTCTTACATTAGACCTGTGTGATTCCTGTAATTGTCTCCATTTTACAGATGAATAAAATGAGGCTCATAGAAGTCAGACGCCCTGCCTAGGATTGTATGACTAGTAAGTGCCAGAGCCAGAACTTGAACCCAGCCTTCACCATTGAAGGTAGAGAGCTATGGGGAGAGAAGCGGGAGAGCTGGCCCTCCCACAAAGGGCCCAGTTGGGCATGCTGAATGAGCAATGACAGGGGCAGATTTGTGCTCTAGGAGTCCCTCAGGAGCACTTCTTAGAGCAGTGACTCCCAAACTAATGTGCATACAGATCACCTGGCTCTCCTGTTAACATGAAGATTCTGATCCTGTTGGTCTGGGATGGGGTCTATGATTCCAAATTTCCAACAAGCTCTGAGGTAATGCTAGACTGCGGGTCCATGGACCACACTTTGAGAAGCAAGGACTGAGAGGCAGGCATGACTAGAGCCAGAGGACCAAGAAGGAACCTCAGAGGGAAGCCCCAGGGATCCCCAGGCCTGCACCCTGAGCTGAGCCACTGCCATAGCTGCCCTTTTGGCTCTAGGCTCAGTCAGTCAATGGTCTCTGGGAAGGAAGTCCCAGCATCCCACACTGAGTTGTCCAAGAACCAGATTCCATCAGAGAGTGTATGTCTGAGGTCAGAAGCAGCTCAGAGGCAGACTGGCAGGCAGGCCAACTTGAATGTGCAGTTCTGTCCACTTCGCTTCGGGGATTAAATAGTAACAAAGGCAACTCGTAAAATCCTTGGATTGGGTGGAAAACACGGAGTCCAACATCTGCACAGCAAATGCATTCTCACATTTTTAGAATTTCAGTCAAAACATTCAACTTCATGTCATTTGTTTTCCTAATTTGTCATCTGTCAACTCACTGGAGATGTCATTAAAAATTAACCTGTTTTTTGGGGGGCGCCTGGGTGGCTCAGTCGTTAAGTGTCTGCCTTCGGCTCAGGTCATGATCCCAGAATCCCGGGTTCAGAGCCCACCCCCCGCACAGCAGGGAGCCTGCTTCTCCCTCTCCCTCGGCCCCTCCCTCCCACTCGTGCTCTCTCTCTCGCTCTCTCTCAAATAAATAAAATCTTTAAAAAAATTTAACCTGTTTTTTGAACCCAGTGAAAGTAGTTTCAAATAACCTTTGTTTTATTTTAAGCCCAGAGTTAAGTTTTCTCCACAGCTGGGCAGGCTCACTCCACCAGTTTGTCAGGCTCATATGCAAATTTGTCTTTTCTCCTCAGGTGGCTAAGGTAGCAGATTAAAAATCTGTAATTCAGACAATCAGGTGGCTGTTTTCCCTCCAGGATGCCAAACCCTCAATTCCTGGGCAGTTTTGGCTCCGGAGTGGGTTGTGCCCATAGAGGGCAGGCCCCCAAACAGCTCTGTGATTACCGCAGGGCTGTCCCAGGAGCCACTAACAAGACCAGGGAGACGTTTGTTGTCATTGTTGACCCTTCCAGCGGCAGGCCATGTTGGGTCTGGACAGACGGGCTAGTCTACCCCGTCTCCTACGAGGCCAACTCAGAGGCAGAGAGTGACTGCCTGAATCTTATTTCCAAGGCAAGAAAGGATCCTAAGAGCTGCCTCGGTGGGTTCACTCTCCCTCTCTGCTCTCACCATGTTCCAGGGACCTGTAAGTAGGGCAGAGTTTTCCTCCAGTCTCATGTGTTGGAGGATACAAGGAAGGTGGAGATCCTCAAACCCTGTTGGCATTACTCCTCCAAGAGAGGAAGGCCTGACCTTTGGCTTCCCCAAGTATCCCAGGCCCCTGTTGCCATCTGGCTATGGCAGGCAGGGCTACCACCTCTGTGTGCAGGGGACAGACCTGGAGCCCGGCCCAGGGGCCGTGCTGTATCTCTGCTTGCTCCGGACTGCTTATGTTGGCAGAGAGTCCCAGCCTCCAGCTCCTTGCCTTTGGGGCGGCCTCACTAGGTGGCCAAGGGCTGGGGGCAGTCCTTTAGGAAAGAGTGAGCTAGAAAGGGCATGCCCCAGATCC
The DNA here is from genome assembly GCF_002007445.2 of Ailuropoda melanoleuca. Lineage (NCBI taxonomy): Eukaryota > Metazoa > Chordata > Mammalia > Carnivora > Ursidae > Ailuropoda > Ailuropoda melanoleuca. The sequence goes on along the minus strand of NC_048222.1, from coordinate 82,200,288 downwards.
TGTGGGACTCAGCTCTCTAGAACATGTCACTAACCTCTGCACTTGGTCCCAGAGCTTGCAGCACCAGGGGAAAGGGATGCTCACTTGTTTCCTTTCTTCGACCAGGCTAAAATATTCCCCTTGCAACATTTTCCTCCGAAAGATAAAGAAAAGGGAAAAATCTTCCACTTGGCCTGCCGGGTGCCGAAACTAAAAACGAAACAAGTCCAGCTTCCTAAGGGGTTGTCTTTGTGGCAAGAATCCTTGGGTGTGAGCAGATGTATTTCTTTTAGTTTCATGCAGGTGTTTGATACCCACAGAAAGCCCCTCAAAAGGTGTTTATGGTTGTTAGAAAAAGGGAAGAGGAACCTGACACGTTTTAATAATTCTAGGGCCTGCGTGGCAAGAGGTCATGGACCTGAACTCGGCTGGCCCCTCTGTGTCCACAGCTTGATTTCAACCTCTCCTGATTAAGCCTGTCTTGCTTGTGCTGCCTGCTTGGCAAGCACATGACTGGTGTGTCCCAGGCACGGCCAACAAGGCCAGCGTTATCCATTTCTGCTAAATGACAGAGCTGAACGGCGGCAGTTCAAATGCACTGAGCCTCATCTGATGACAGCTGCAGTAATGCCTCCCATCTAGGGAGCATGGTATGGTCCCCAAGGAGTTTTAACATTCAGTGTCCTGGGAGAAGGCTTGGAGGTACTTGCTATTCCCATTTTACAGAGGGGAAGACTGAGGCTCAGAAAGATGCTAAGCCTGGGATCAGAGAGGTTAAGTGATTTACCCAAGGTCATATGCAAGGATATGGCCAAACCAAGACATAGACTCACATCTCCTGGCTCCGGATCCAGATCACTTACCTTCATACTAGGCATAGGTACTGACACTCAGTGTTCTGTCAGTGGGGCCAGGAGTTGTAAAAAAGCCTGTATTTAAAACCCAGCTGGGCACCTGGGTGGCTCAATTGGTGGGGCATCTGCCTTCGGCTCAGGTCCTGAGGTCCTGGGATCCTGGGGTCCTGGGATCAGGTCCTGCATCAGGCTCCCTGCTCAGTGGGGAGGCTGCTTCTCCCTCTGCCTCTGCCTGTACCCCTGCTCATGTCTGCTTGCCCTCTCTCTCTGTCAAACAAATAAATAACATCTTTAAAGGAAATAAATAAATGAATAAAACCCTGCTGATTAGAGAACAGCACACACATAAAGGGTGAGCAATGCCTTATAACGACCCTGTCGCAGAGCTAGGACAGCTGTGGCCGTTTTATGATAAGGGTATGCTCAGAGCCGTCCAGGGAGCTGCCAGCTGAGCCGGGATTAGAGTCCCCAGACTTTCTAGTCCAGCTGTTCCTTTGCCCGACTGTGAATCTGCTCAGGGTAGCCGGGAGCTCTCAGCCTGCCCGGCACAAGCAACCTGCAGGCTGAAGACTCTGTTCTAGTGATCTAGCCACTCACTTTAGTAACCCTTCGGTCATTACTAAGGTGTGTGTAAACAGAGGCACCAGCAAAGGCAATAGGATGAAACACCAATGACCTTCATTTCCGAGTGCCAATATGATTCCTTGGATTTTTCTGTAGCTTCTGAGGTTTCTAAAATAGGAATACATTATGTATCATTAGGAAAAAAAAAAGATTTAAAAATCAAAGGCAAAAGAAAGAAAGCTCCAAGTTCCTCTCTGTCTCGACAATGTAATTGGTACACATTCCTCACCTTGTAATCTACAGATTTTAAAAAAGGTATAGACTCTCCTAGACTGAGATAAGAAAATTGAGGCCTGGGGCCCCAGAAATTCCCCACTCACGGTGAGAGCTGACAAGGTGGGGACCATTGGCCAGTGAGATGAAGCTGACTCCAAGAATAGGTCCTGCCTCTTTTCTTCCCTTGACTGTCTTGCAGTTGAAAAGAGAGGAAGGTGGGAGACAGGAGCAGAGGCCTGATAGGGGCACCCACCCAGAATAGCAGCAGAAGGCAGTCCTGGGGCTGTAAGAGACAGGCGGGCGGGCAGTGGGGGGATCCTGTGATCCAATCCTCCATTCATCCAGTATAGCCAGAGTTCACGGGGGGTCTGAGCTTAGGAGTTGGGTGCAGGTGGGAGCCAGGGTGAATGGGATAGAGTTCCTGCCTTTGTGGGGTTCCCCTTTTTGTGGAGGAGACAGACACAAAACACAATGACACAGTGTGACAAGCGCTATACTAGAGGTATAATAAGTACAGTTCCAAAATGCTTTGGGGAGCTGAGGTGCACGCCAGGAGTCACTGTGCACCAGGCACAGCAGACAATGAAATTAACCAAAGGGAAATACACAAATCCCGACCTTCTTCAGCAACCAAATCCGTGTCTTTAAGTGTGATTGACATTAGGCTGCTCCTTATTTCCCAATCACATTTTTCCTACAATAAGGAAAGCCTGATTCCTCTGAGGCACACCCTCCCAGTTATAATATCTACACAATATGTTAGTGTGTAGTAACTGTTGCAAGAGGCACCCAGGGCATTTGTTAAAAATACAGATCCTGCCCAACCCCCTGTGGAAATTCAGATTGCATAAATCCGGGGTGGTGTCAGGAATTTAACAAATGCCTGTGGGTGACTATAGTGCAGCTGGGTCACTAACCAGTCACAGGTGAAGTGGGAAAAGCATCAACTTTGTAACTAAACTAGACTTCCCGTCAGGTTCTACTATATCCTAGCTGTGCGATTTTAGGAAAACCGATGAACCGAGCCAGGTTTTGTCATTGTAAAACGGATCTAATAAATACCTACCTGGCAGAGTGTACGTAATAAATACCTACCGAGCTAGCCAGGTATTCTGTACGAAATGTTCTGTGCACAAGTCTGTTCATCACATCATTTAATACAGAGCTCTTTTAAGGTAGGCGCCATCCCCATCTTGCAGGTGGGAAAACTGAGGTAAAGTAACTTGGCCAACATCAACCTTCAGAGCAGGGGTTTGAACCCAGAGCTGCCCAACCTCAGAACCCCTGTGCTTTGAACGGCTGCTACACAATCAGTTGCTCCTGGGATCGAATGAGCATGAATCCACTTTGTATTTCACTTAGTTTTAGGCTCGTTCAACACATCCTCTCAACTCCTGGAACTCTAGGCAGTTATTCTCCAAAGTTCACTTGATTTTGCCCTTTTTCCAAGAACTCCCCTGTCTCTCTGAGAAGTCTTCATTATTCTAATACAAAGGCCAGGTCTGGTGGCACAGAGGTTCAGAAGGGACTGTTCAAGCCTGAGTCATCCCCCTGGGCTGAACATCCCCCTTTGGAGGGATGAATATTATTTTATAAGCTTCAGGACCCAACCCTGTCCTCAAGCTGCCACCAGCCTCCCCCCGTCCCCCACCAAAAACCAGAACAAAACTCGAGCACTGCCCAAAAGCTGTTGTTGGTCATGTTCCTGGGCACAGGCCTGAGCCAGACACAGCCAGTGAGCAGGCAAAAGCCAGGGATGGTGACAGAGAGGCTCACTCAAGGTGGCTGAGCCCTCGACAGGGGAAACGGTTTCCAGGTCTGTGCCAAGGGCCTGGCACTCAGGAGCCCAGGGAGAAGGAGAGTCCCAAGCCAGCGGGAAATCCTGGCTTCTCTGCCTCCCGCACCCTCCCCCGCAGGGCAGGCACGCCCACCAGCCCCAGCCCCGGTGGAGGACCCCCTCTGATAGAGCTAGCTCTAACAGGGCTAGCTAGAAGGATGCACAGAGCGGCCAAACGCGAGAGCAGGAAGGAGCCAAAGGGCTGATCACCCTCATTTTTCAAGGAGGGCAAGAGTTATGCCCAGAGATCCTGTGAGTGCCCATCAGTCCGCTGTCACGGGCTTGGCCCAGCCCTCTCCATCCTACCACCCCCTCCCCGCCAAGCTCACACTCTGCCAGCAGCCCCCAGGGCCACCGCTGGCCGGCAGCATTCCACAGCACTCACCAGTTGGTGACCTTACCCAGCACCTGGGGCTTGTGGGGGAGGGGAGCAGCCCTGACTCGTGCCCTACCACTGGACTGTGAGGGGGGAGCTGGGTCACAGCCGCTTCCCAGGCACAGCAAATACTCTCCTGAGGTGGGCTTTGCATTCACCCCAGTGCCCTAAGCTGCTTCGGGTTACCTCAGGCAGATGAAGCCCAAACCATCTGTTCTTTCTAAGGAGGCAGGCTCCAGGTTAATGGAGTGTGAAATGACTTTGGAGAGCAAAATGGCCTCAATCATGCCTGGAAGGTGGGGCAGAGAATAGATTAGCTTCACTTCCTCTTGAAGGCACCTGAGAATCTATATATAGAAACTACAGATGCACAGGAGCCTTGATTACTCATACGAGCCCCAGCTCCACAGAGCTCTTGTCCCACCAGCAGCAGTCCCTCACTCGTGGTCAGTCAGTGTTTCTGGCTGGTTCGTGGGCTTGTTCAGTGTCCCGTGTGAAACTCCCACTCTGTCCATTTCCAAGCTGGGGAGCCCAGAACCCAGAAGTCTAGAAGCGCCAGCACAGGTTCTCTAGGGGTCTTCTCGGACTCTCCACAGAAGTCAGGGTGCCTCAGCATCCTTCCTTCCATTGACAGCTGCCCTGGCCACAGCTGATTGATCTCCAGAAAATGTCTCAAGGAAGCACAGCCCCCACCCAGGACCGTGAGTGTTCCCTGTAGGTACAATGTGAGGGCAGTTGGAGGAGCTCGTGGGGGAGCAGGAACACGGTCCCCGCGGGAGGGTCTCCCCTCTGGCAGCTCTCTCGCCCAGAGACACCCCAGCAGGGCCTCTTGTTCAGAGAGGCCAGGAAGCCAGCCCTCCCTGCAGCCTGGCTCGAGGCCTTGCTCCAGCAGCCTGCTTTGAGAGGCACAGCTCTAGGCCTGGCTGTCGGCCCCACGAGGCCCCCACTGGCTGTCCAGGGCAGTGGCCGGGAGGTTGGGGAAGGCCCCACATTGGCCAAACTGAGGACACCCTGCCCGGCAGGGTCCCCTGCCTCCATTTCAAATCCTGAAGGGCTTTGCACTACCAGCTCCGAGAACCCAGCTAGGCCACGTGATAAAGGGGATTCTAACACCACCCTGCCAAGTCCACGGGGCTGTGCCAAAGTATGAGGAGCAACACAGGTGTCAGGTGTGAGTAATCATCTGCGAAGTGTGTGGGAAGCGTGATTTGGCAACTAGCTCTGCTCCCCGCCCTGTTGGTGACCAAAGAAAAATCCTACGGGGCCTCAGCACTCAAGGGCTCCTGTTAACTTAGTAGGAGATATAAGAGTGTCATACGGGAAATACTAAATGCTTAGCTCTGCGGTTCTGGGGGATAAAGTGGAACTAATACTTATGGAACCTCGTGTCCTATACAGAGTGTCTTATATATGTGTTATTCATATCATTCTCGAGAGCAGATATTATGATTATGCCCATTTCACAGATAAGGAAATTGAGGCTCAGACGGCTTGAGCAACTTGCCCAGAGTTGCCAGTGAGTGGTAAATGAAGGTTTTGAACCCATAAGCCAGTGCTCTGTTCATTCTACTCACTGCCTATCCACAGGCCTGGAGGGCAGCCTGGGTGAGAAAGTCAGGAAAGGTCCCCTAGGATTGTCCCAACTGGGGAAAATCAAAACCTGGCTCTGGGGAGGTATCGTCCATTGATTGACTTCATTCATTCATTCATTCATTCATTCATTCATTCATTCATTCAACAAATGGCTTTTGAGCACCAGAGCTATGCACCAGGCACTGGGATGGGCCTGGTGAATACATGGTAGTCATTTCTCCTTGGAGTTTTGCCACCTGGTCAGGGGACAGATGAGTCAATGAAGGCCTTGTGTAAGTGCTATGGTAGGAGGTACCCATGGTGGGGATTGTCACCCAACCTGCAGGGTTTGGAGACAAGGGCTGGGCCTGAAGGATGATGGAATGGGAAAGAGTGGTTCTAGGGGAGGGAATAAGGACCCAGTGAGACTGCCATAGAGGGTAAGAGGTTCGGAATGGGAGAGCTGAGGCTGGAGAGAACAAGGGAGCCAGGAGGGCTGGTGGTACCTTTGAAAGATTTGAAGAAGGGGGAGACCTACCCATCAGCCTTTTGAGTGTAGGGCCCAGTGCAGACAGTGGGAGGGGAGGCAGGAAGGAACCCACAGTGTGGAGTGTGGGGTGCGGGGTGGCTGTAGGCATGCTGATCTGGGCTTGTCCTTCCCACCCCGGCCATAGCGCCCGTCTCGTCTGCTCCTACTCAATCAAAGCATACAGGATTTCTTTCTTGGGTGTTCAGCTTCCAGGCCCACCTCATGCCCAGGATGCAGTCTTATCAGGGAGGGGAAGGTGGTCACATGCCCTTTCCATAAAGGGGTCCCATCACTTCCCAGAGCCACTCATCTCACTAGGGGCTGATCTAGGATTGGGTCTCTAGGTGCTACTGCAACAGAATACCCCAGCCTGGGTAGCTTCTCAACCACAGACACCTAATTCTCACAGCAGGAGTCTGCAAGGCCAGGATCAGGGGACCAGCACGGTCAGGAGAGGGCCCTCTTCTGGGTCACAGACTTCTCGCTGAGTCCTCACATGGGGGAAGAAGAGGTGAGGGATCTCTCTGGAGTTTCTTATAAGAGTGTTAATTCCCATTCATGACTTAAGCGCATCCCAAAAGCCCCACCTCCAAATACCATCACATTGGGCATTAGGGTTTCAACATGTGAATTTTGGGGTCACACAAACATTCAGACCAAAGCAAACTGGAACCCAGAGTCTCTTGGGACGGATCTGGGGGCTATTTGGGTTGCAGTTTGTCCTTGAGGCCAGCCTGGCAGGTGAAAAGGCAGTGTGGCCTGGGACCTTTCACGTCTGAGACCTGATCATATACGTAGAGCTTGACTCTTGCCACAGGGGACAGACAGTCCCTGGCAGGGTCTGAAGGGTGTCCTGCTCTCTTCCCTGGCTCTGGGCTCTGATCAGACTTTCCCTCCCAGCAGACAATGGCTCTAGGGGGAGCACGAGAGCCCCTAGGGGGAGCTGAGACAGATGAGTCATCTTCTGCCCAGGGGATGGGAGCCGTGGTGCCCTTCTGTCCACCCACACCCCGGGCCAGGGACAGCCTGGTGCCTGCCCGAGGCCAGGGGCTGCAGAGTGGCAGCCGTGAGCGCAACCTCTACTTTGCCAGCAAGCATGGTCTGCTGCCACCAGACTGGACGCCTTTGGAAAGCGTGTTCCAGCCTTCACTCAAGTCAACAGCTTTGCTGGAAAACCAGTCCACCAACAGTTTGGTTTCTAGGGGTGTTTGAAAAAAAATTTTTTTTAAATTTTTCCCAGACCCTAAAGTGGCCTCTAGCAGCACATTTCAATGACCCCACTTGCTTTCTTTCCTAACAGCATTATTTTGGCTTTTTCTCAGAGGCCAAACCCAAGATCAAATAATGAATATTTTCTCCAGGTTTCTAAGTGTGTTCCTACACAGCACTGATGAAAACAATAAGCTGGACCTTTCAGTTAAGTTCTATAAATCACCAGACAGCTTACAAAAACTATTTCTAAGGTTCAAGAATGAAGTCTCGTGGAGAATACAGTGTATTCTGTCCTTTCATGCATTGCTGAGAAAATGGCCTGGATTTTCATACTCAGTCTCTCTTCAACATCAGTCAGAGCCTAATGGTGACTGCGGGGCTGGGGTAGCTTAGATCCAAGCCTCAGAAACCGGGATTAAACGAAATGCCTTGATCACCTCGAGATTTTTCTGTCTTTCTGGATCTGTGCTAATCCCAGTGCACCTCAATCCAGCTCATTCATGTTTGCCCTGGGCCTAGGGCCTTTTCTGGGGTGAGCTTTAGAGATAGACTTGCAAACCTCTGGCCCAAATGTGCTGGCTGGGGTACACAGGGCCGAGTCTCAAGCCATGGTTCCCGTCCTGTTGTTCTCCAAATTAAGAGAACAGAAGCTTTCTGGGGCAAAGGCGCAGGATCGTCCAGAAAGCGAAGGACTGGAGACTGGCAATGAAGCAGATCAGACACAGGGCTGCAGGGAGGCCCAGTGCTGGAGAGAGGAGGGTGTGTCCCACAGGCCACGCACTAGCACTCGCTGCGGGAAGCAGGAGCTGCGGGGGGGCAAAGGCGGCATGTTCAGAAGAATTGCTTCTTGCGCTCAGTTACATGTCTTTTGTATTTTTTCAAACTCCTTAAATCCTCAGGGCATTTACCTGCAGAGAGCAGACACAACAAAGTGTCTAGCGTATCCCACTGACCAGGAATAAAGGTGTTAGCCAGAACCTTGCTCTTTTAAGACTTTATTCATCAAGAAACAGACATGCTGGCTTCCCTGGAACACCAAGACATCATTCAGGGTTTGAGACTGAGCAGGTGAACACAGGGGACGTGGGCAAGGAATGCTGAGGAGGGAAGCAAACCATCCAGATTGCCACAAATTCCCGCCTCTCCCAAATGCTGCAGGGGCCGTTGCCAAAGAACGAAACTCTCTCTTCCCCTTGCCCGTTGGTATGAGCCCCTCCTTCTGTGGTCACTGCTCCTCCGACCTACTGAGAGAAGCCTTCAACCTCCCAGACCACTCCACCTCCTTCAGGGTCTGGTGGGTTCCCAGTGCCACCCACGTTAAAGACTGTGTCCCACAAACTGGACTGGCCGGCCAAGACGGGTCCTCCTTGCCAACTCCCGCAACGTCCACATGTGCCTCAGGGAGGGTGTTTGCTCGGGACTGGGGAAGGCTTTTAGGACACGGGACTTGGGGGTGGGAGCTAAAAACAGGAAGGTTCTGGGCAAACCAGGTCGGAGTGATCACCCCAAATGTATAGCTTTTGTTGTTTCTTTAATGGGGGTAAAATATGACTATTACATAAAATTACCATTTTAACCATTTCTAAGTGTACAATTCGTTAGGTACATTCACAGTGTTGTGTTGTAATCATCACCACCTTCTATCTCCAGGCGTGCTTTCTTCGTCCCCAGCTGAAACTTTGTCCCCGGTAAACACTCACTCCCCATTCTCCTATCTCCCCAGCCCCTGGCAACCCCCACTCTATTTTCTGTCTCTATGAGTTTGACTACTAAGTTATGTCATGTAAGTGCAATTGTAAAGTACTTGGGCCTTTTGTGGCTGGCTTGTCTCTTATATATCGTCCTCGAGGTCCCCCATGCCGTGGCATAGGTCGGGATGGCGGAATGATATGCCATTGTACAGACAGACCATAGTTTATCTGTACCTCCATCGATGGACACATGGGCAGCTCCGACCTTTTGCCTCTTGTAAATAATGCTGCTCAGACACGACTATGCAAGTTAATGTTCAAGCCCCTGCTTTTAATTCTTGCAGGGCTATACCCACGAGAGGCATTGCTGGATCATGTGGCAATCCTATGTTTCATTTTTTGAGGAACTGCCGCATGGTTCTCCACATCAGTTTATTGCAATGTTGGTTTCGATTCCACCCCTCCCAGAGGCAGGAATCAGCCTGTCTTCTAACTCCTCCTGAGACTTGGCTGCAGAGACCTCCCAGCAGTGCGCTGTCCCATGAGGTTCTTCCGTGAATTTCCTCGTCTGGCCATCCTACCCTCGTTGGCTACAGCCAAGTACCGCTATTGCCGCGAGGCCACCGATCAGCCGCCTTCTCCTTCATGGGCGTCCTCGCCCAGTAGGAACATGCCTCTCATGCAATGTGCTGACAGCCGCCACACACTGACATTTCTCCCCCTTTCACGGAGCACTGTGCCCTAATTACAGGATTACTGTGATTGCAGGCGCTCCTTCGAGACTGCAGCAAGCGTCTTTATTCTGCAGAAACGACAGTCTACCCTGGGCAGGGGGATTAGAAATCAGCACGTCCTACAGTGGAGTCTTTGCCAGGGAGAACATTAACCCACACTGATCGTTGAGTCACCAAGACTGGGTTTTAGGGCCAGCGTCTCAGTTGCTTTAATAAAGTCTTGAAAGTGGGAGGATCTGACTGGTTCCCACGTTCTGCACCTTGGCCCGGAGAGAAAGAGCTTGAACGGTGAACCTCTTACCTTTGTTTGACTGGCAGCGTTCAGCTCACTTGGATACCACTTATTATCTACTATGCTTCTCTCGTAGCCCTTTGGAATAGACAGTATCCCTTCTCTCTAGATGAAGACAGACGTTCAGACAGCGTTAGTGACTCACCCAAAGCCACACAGCTAGTGATGACAGGGGGTCCACTGGAACCCAGAGTCTAACCCCAGAGCAATGGATTTCCCACGTCTACTGCCTCTGGGACCCAGCCCACCTCCAGGTAAGCAGAAGCCATGGACAGGCCCCCAGCTCTGGGTTCTGATGGGCCCCGCGGTGATCCAAGTGTCCCATGCCCCTGTTGGCCGATCCTGGACAGTCCCTTAAACTTCTCTGAGTTGGTTTCCTCATCTGGAACACAGATCGAAATAGCTCTCATCTAGAGCTGTGAGCAGATGCAGTGAAGTAATGCGTGTCAACTGCACCTAACGGAGTGTGGCAGAAGATGGCGTGTGAGGTCACTGCTGCCGGAGCACTTCCTTGGCAGAGAAGAAAGGAGAAGGCAGGACGGCCTCGATCCCCAGTGCAGACCCCGTCACAGCTCTCCCACCTTCCTCCGGAGCTGCCATTCTTCCAACTCACTGCAAACAGGAGCAGTGAAGACATATGTTCACTGAACATTTCTGAAAAGGTTAAAATCTGAAAAGCTTCTTAGCTGTATGAACCTTGTGGACGTGAGGCTGAGGGCAATAAGCAGTCACAAAAGGACAAATTTTATATGAGTCCACTTACAGAAGGAACATGGAGCAGTCACGTTCAGAGAGACAGAGAGTGAAATGGTGGTGGTTGCGGGGGTGGGGGGAGCTGTTTAATGGCGACGGAGTTTCAGTTTGACAAGATGGGAGGCCTGGAGCTGGACGGTGGAAATCGTTGCATATCACTGAGAACGTGTTTAATGCCACTGAACTGTCATCTAAACGTGATGAAGATGGTAAAAATATTACGTTCTGTGTGTTTTACCACAATGAAAAAATGAAAAAAAAATTCTGGGAGGGGGATGCTGGGGGGCATCTGCATATTTTGCTTAGGTTTTTTTGGTTTTGGTTTTTTGGTTTTTTAGTTTTAGTTTTTGGGTGTTTTTTAGCTGTGGGAGCTCATTTCTGTATGGATCTGCTCTGATCACAGCAGAGTTACTCTTGGGGGAGGGCTCAAATTAATGTTCAAGGCACAGAGTCACCCTGTGATATTGGAACAAACACTGTTTCTCTGAGCATCAGATGCAGCAGCTGATTTACATTCAGGGATCACAACAAAATATATAATCTCAGTGACTTCTAGGACAGGTGCTCACACTGAGGTGCCCGCAGAACAAGGGCCTCTGGGAAAACAGCAGCTTCCCAGTCCCTCGTGGTCCTTTGGGGCACCAACAAGTACAATGGCCAGAATCTTCAGCCCTGTTCAAAGTGTGGTCTAATTCCTCTTCTTTCCCTTATGCAGAGTTGAATGAATCCAGGCTGAATGAGTGTGTGAAATGGCTCTACCAAGGTGGGCTTTGTCCAAAAAGAACTGGTCACCTGCCTTACTATCACCCTTCTTTCCAGCTAACTCTGATGGGATTTCAACCCTTAATTGTTCTCTGACCTCTGACTGGATCTAAGAGCCACAGAAAAAGAGACCTTTTCCTCCACCAGGCACCCCTGCGGGCCACATCTCACAGATTCTCCCAGATACCTGCTCAAATCCAAAATTCTCCAACTTTCAAGGATTTTTTCAGACCTAAGATCCAATTCTTAGGGCCAAAATTCAAACCTAAACCATGAAGTTCCTATCTTTTCAAAGAGCTCTACCTTCAAATTATAAAATACTCCCAGATAAATGGTTCAATCAAGACTCCTCAAAGAGCATATTAGATGAAGCAATGGGTGTGAGCTGGCACTGTCTTTCAGACAAATTTGACCAGCATCTCCTTCAGAAGGGTTTTAGACAACAGTTAGCCCACTTCTGGGCATGACTAAGGGCTCTGTAATGAATGAATGACCAACTGCCTTGTGATGAGCACGCCATCATTAATTTGGTGCTATTCTAAATCAATAGAATATTTTAAAAGATTTATTTATTTTAGAGAGAAAGAGAGCAGGGGTGGGAGCAAAAGGAGAGGGAGAGAATCTCAAGCAGACTCCCCACTGAGTGGATCCCAGGACCCCAAGACCATGACCTGAGCTGAAATCAAGATCAGATGCTTAACTCACTGAGCCACCCAGGCTCCCCAATAGAATTTCTGATTGGCAATAATTTGGGTTTCTATGCCCAAGGATTGAGAATAAACTAATAAACTGGGGGCTATGAATGTTAATTCCAATTTTGCCATTAAATACTTTGCTGATCCACATGCAAGACTTTTTATCATGATCATTCTCATCTACAAAATGGAAAGAAAAGGGACCTGTAGAAATACATTTAAAAATAAAAGAGAAAAAAAAAGAACAATGAAATGCTTACTGATAAAGTTGTTTTCTACCAGGCAATGCACTGGATTCCAAACCTTAACAGGTTAAAGTGAGACCGTTTGTGTTCACTTGCATAACGAAGGGGAGGGTCCCTCTGGGATCTCATGGTTGGTTTCTCCACATCAGTTTGGTTCCAAGCACCAGGTGAAGGACATGGCTGAGCTTGAAGACACAAAACTGCGAAAACAATAACCCCTTGCAATGACAGAGTGAACAGTGAGAAGGAATCAAACATCATGTCAAGTAGGAGCAGCTGAGGACCTGTCTTAGGGATGAAGTGTTGTTAATGGAAAGTGCTCTGTGCTGGGAGCCTGAGGAGATCCTGTGACCTCCAAACCCTATCACTGTCATGGCACAACTGTGAAATGGAGAACTCACTGACACTCTTCCAGACTTGTAAACTACTCAGCCAAGCTGTCCCGCTAATCCTTCAGGGCTGGCTGTACAGTACTAACAAAGTTGGCACACAGATGAATTTTGGAAACTGTCAAGATGTTAAAACAGGTGTGGGGTTATTATCACTTCCCTTCTTCAATAGAAAAAAACACTGAGTCCCCAAAAAGATCATAAGCCTTTTGTTAGTTCACTGAGCCCAGGACTAGCTCCATACCCGCCCTACTCAACAGTACCTGAAGAGGCGGGGCTTCCTTGTCAGTGGCTTGGGCTCTGGAGTCTGATTGTCTGGGTTTCTCATCTCAACTTGCCATTTATGCCCTTTGTGACTTGACACAGTGACTGATTTCATTAGTTTCTGCCTCTTCATCTCTAACTTGTGGATGATGATGGTGATATTACTTAACAGAGTTGTAGTGAAGAGTAACTGTAGCATGTCGATATACCCATTATAGACTGAATTTTTGTGCCCCCCCTCCAAATTCATATGTTGAAGCCCTTACCCCCAGTGTGATGGTATTTGGAGGTGGGTCTTTAGGAGGTAATTAGATTTTGAGGTCATTAGAGTGGGCCCCCCATCATGAAATTAATGTCCTTATGAAAAGAAAGAAAGCTGAGCTTTCTCTTTCCAACATGTGGATATACAGCAAGAAGGTGGCCATTTGCAAGCCAGGAAAAGTCCTTAGTAAGAAGAGAATCAGCCCACCCCTTGATCTTGGACTTCTTGACCATGAGAACTATGAAAAATAAATGTCTATTGGTTAAGCTTCCCAGTCTGTGATGTTTTATATGGCAGCCTGAGCAGACTAATACATACCTGAAAAGCTTAGAACAGTGCCTGGTTCACAGTAAAACATTCAGTAAATATTAGCATATATTTACATATTTGTTTGGCTTTTTTGAACCTTTATTAAGAAATATTACAGGCAGTGGTGCCTGGGTGGCTCAATGGGTTGAGCATCCAACTCTTGGCTTAGGCTCAAATCATGATCTCATGCTCATGAGCTCCGAGGTGGGCTTAGTGGGGAGTCTGATTGAGGATTCTCTCTCTCTCTCTCTCCCTTTGCCCCTCCCCCTGCTTGCACTCCCTCTCTCAAATAAACAAAATCTTTTAAAAAAATATTGCAGGTATTCTAAAATGTTTGAAGTTTTAAAGAATAATCTAACGGTATACCCACCACTCAACATAAGGTATAAAACATTACCAATACAACTGAAGCCCCCATATACTTTCCCCAACCACCTTCTTTCCTTCCCACCCAGAGGTAATCATGCTCCTGAATTTGGTACTTATCACTCCTGTATACTCTTTCTCTGTCTGTACGTATCTATTAACAGTGAGACTGGACCTTTAAGCCAGAACTGAGATGTGCCTCTTCCAGAAGGATTTAGACATAGTATCTAGCGTAGCACAAAGTATTGTTTGGAAAACCCATCTGTCCCCATTCGTCATCTTGCTTTGTGTGTCTTTTCACCTTCCTGAGCAGGGAATGTGCCAATATCTCCAGGTGGACCCACTGATGATGCAAGCCATTAATTAGGTCTCCTATCAGCAGGTCTTTGTTTGTCAGAGACTCTGGAGAGGCAAGCCCCAGCCTAGCTCTTTGCTGATGCCTCCCCTCCTCCCTTCCAGATGGAGATGCGGCTGCAGGACCAGCAGCTGGCCAGACAGCTTATGCGCCTGCGCAGTGACATCAACAAGCTGAAGATCGAGCAGACCTGTGACCTGCACCGGAGGATGCTCAACGATGCCACCTACGAGCTAGAGGAACGGGACGAGCTGTCTGATCTCTTCTGTGACTCCCCGCTTGCCTCCTCCTTCAGTCTCTCCACCCCACTCAAGCTCATTGGCGTCACCAAGATGAACATCAACTCCCGGAGGTTCTCTCTGTGCTGAGAAGCCCTGGAAGGGTGTGGAGGAGCCAGAGCTGAGTGTTCGGGAGGCAGAGGGGGGGGATCGTGGGAAGGGCGTTGAGGCTGAGTTACCCTGAGTGGGTCTCCCAGGGGCTTTCCTGCTGCTGGTGAACCGTGGGCCCTCAGACCCACGGCAGGTGCTTTCTCAGGGGCCCCGGCTGTGGAGCCCCGCAACCCCTTGACTATCCATGACCCAAAGTGTTCTGCAGAAGGGCTGCCCCATACAGATGTTCAAGGAGACATGGCTTCCAGCATGACACGTCTCCATCCTCCCCTTGCTGACCCCCATTCCTGTTTCCCGGAATCACTGGTGCTATGATCTGGGAGCCCAAAGGGGGGCCCCCAAATGCTGTGATTCTTGCAGAAAGCTTCCCCAAGGGCACTGAGCATCCAGGGAGGAGGTGATCAGGTGTGCCAGATGAGCCTGTCTCCTGTTGCTGTCCTCTAAGTACAGGCTCAAATTCATCCTAGACGGGTGACTCAGCAGCCCTGACAGGGATCCACCAGGAGAGGAAAACCAGAAGGAATGACAAAGTGGAGCTCGGGAACATGGGCCCCACACCTGCCACCAGCACCTCTGCTGAGCGGCTGGTCGAGGCTGCCGTCAGTCTTAGACCTTGGCGCTACCAGTGCTGGGTCGGTCGATCATTTCCAGCACGTGCCAGGACACACCAGAACAACGTGAGTGGAGCAAACACAGATGTCCTCTCTGTTGCCTCCCCTGGCCGCACACACCAATCCCAATCCCTTTGCCTCCACCCTGCACCTCCAGGGGAGTGCCTGAGTGAACTAGGCAAGTCTGTCTGTGGATTTCCCATCACCGACTTCTCCTGGTGGCGTCACCTTTGTCCCCTTCTTGCCCTCCCCAGAAAGCCTCAAGGGAGCTCACGAGCTCACCCTGAGCATCCTCTGGCATTCTGTGCCTGATTTAAACCACTAATTTTAATTGAATCAGACTGTTACTAATCTGTTGCTAACTTGTTCACAACTGTTCGATTTTTGTCCAAATGGTGATGCCAGTTGGGTCGGTCAAGTGCAGTAGTTCGATTTGAAAATGTTCTCCCTAATAAAAAGCATGAGGATCAGCAAGGTGAGGACTGAGACGTCAACAGGGAGGAAAGTTAGCCTCATAGATTGCCACATGGCGCAGGGTCTCCCACCAGCTGGGGGAGAGGGGTGGCTTTTGACATCATCTTCTTCAAGCCTTCTTGTTCATAAAGGAGTACAATGAAGCCCGGGAAAGAGGATGACTTCCCTCAGATTCCATGGCTCCTTAGTGGCTGTAGACTATCAACAGTTTAAATCATTATTAAGAATGCCTAGATAGATCATATATCAATGAACTTGAACCCCAAAGATGGTCCTAATGCTTTGCCAAGCCCACAAACTGCCAAGCCCTCTACTCTCCACCTCACGCAGCCCCCGCGTGCACCTCTCACTTTGCAATTCAGAATATTTGGGTCCAATTCAGAGCAATGCCTGGAAAGTGGACCCACAGAACATGTATCACTGATCACATTTCCATCGTCAAAGTAAGGTGTCCTGATGTTTTTTCATGTTTCATCTTCCTATGTAGTCTCACTGGGGTCCATGCACACTTCACACACACACACACACACACACACACACACACACACACACACCTTGACCCACATTGGGAAGGTTGTTTTTCTTTTGTGGCCTGGCAGGGGGAGGAGGTGAATGAATAATGGTCCCTAGTTATAAAAGAACCTGGTCTCTTTCTTGTGATTTCGAAGAGCCAGAGGCTTTAAGCTTCCTTCGAAAAAGGTATAGCAACATAGCTGTGTTTTCTGCCTGACTCTGAGCAGTGATTGAAGTCTGAGGCCCAGAGGACTGGTCCACCTGGGTGGAATGCCAGACCCTTTAGAGCTGTTCCCCCTCAGGCAGGAAAGGAGGGGGATTTTCTGGACCCCACCCTGTCTCTCCTCAGAGATTATGTACAAGCACTGCCAAGTCCCCCGGAGGCCTTCCTGCCAGGCTGCTCTGAGATGCGTCCTTGAGATGGCAGGGCAGCAGGCTGGCCTACACACGCCCCTTGCTCTGGAGGGGCACACAGGTACACACACCCACACAGGAAAGCCCATTCCATATGCTGAAAGTAATGCCAAACTGGGTTGTTTTTTTTTTTCTTTCTAGAAATCAGTCATTTACAAGAATTGAAAAACTGGATTCAACTGAAGCCGATTTAGTTGATTTTGTTGATCCAGTTGAATTGGAGTCAACTGGGCAATTTAGTTGTTCAGCTCACCTAACATCCCCTTCCTTTCTTTTTACCTGAGAGGAAACTGAGATCAAGGCACACTTCTTGGAACAGGTTCAACGTCTCAGCTCTTTTGCTTAGTTAACCCTAAGAGAATTTAATTTGGGAATGAGGACGGAGGAGAAAGGGAAGGGGACCAGAGATGAGAGTGGAGGGGATAGACGGAGTGCGTCTCCTTACTCAGTATCCAGCTTCTGTTAGTTCCCTTATTCCCACAGGGAACTCAAATAACTCACCAAATTAGTTCAGTGTTGTAAAGTCCCTACCTTGTGGGGGCCAAGCAATGGTTGCGGGTCACCTGTGACCTGACCTGTGTTGCCAGCATCCTGGGGCCACCTTCTGGCCTACCACATGTACACAATACTGTTTGCAGCTTAACTCATCATCTACCCATCTCTGTGTCATCCCCAAGGACCCTGGGTGTAAGCCACGAGGTCTCCACTGACATCGCCACGCACGGCAGTGTGTGATGCCTTCACGGACTCAGCAGAGATCACAGAGGCCCGGAGAGCCTGGGGAGGCTTGAGAGGGCCTGGTCCAGCCCCGGGCCTCCTTTTTGTAGCAATACCAAGTGCTATTACATAATCGATGGACAATTTATGATCTTATTTTTTATGATTCTTTGTTTCTATATTGCTGTTAGAAGAAGTGAAATAAAAATATTTCAAAAGAAGATACTGTATAGGGGGAGACATTTGTTTTCTTTTGCCTTGTTCCTACTATAGCATGCAGAGAAGAAAAGAGAAAGAGAGAAGGAGAAGGGAGGGAGGGAAGGAGGAAGAGGGAGGAAAGGAAGGAAGGAAGGAAGGAAGGAAGGAAGGAAGGAAAGAGGGAGGGAGGATGGGTTTGGGATTTACTTTGGGACATGCTTTGGGACATACTTTGGAGGTAAAGCCAACAAGACACACTGACAGCTTGGCTGTGGAGTGTGAAGGAAACGGAGGAATGAAGAACCACCCTGTGGCCGGCAGCTGGATGGAGGGGTGCCATTTACCGAGCTGAAGATGCTCTGAGGGGAGCACGATTGGGGCAGAGGGACAACACCAGTAGTTGGGTTTCGAGCGTAGCACACTTAAATGTGTATCAGGCATCCTAGTGGGGAGTGAGTAAGTGGCTGGATATAGGAACCTGGACTTCAGGAACAGGCCAGTGTTGGAGAGATAAATTTGGGATTCTGGATTTGGGTATTTGGACAATATTAAAAACACCATGCCTGTATAAATTCCTCAAGGAAGAGAGAGAGGACATAAGAGAAAGGCACTAAATACTGCACCCTGAGACTCTGACATTAGAGGTCTGGAGACCAAATGGAAGGTGGGGGAGCAGAAGTGACCTTTCAGGGCTGGTGCAGCTCCTGCATTCAGGGACACAGCCTGATGCTACCCTAGCTGCCCACTGGCCCCAACTAAGGGTATCCTCCGGGACTGGCGACATCGGTCACCAGTCACCTCAGTGGCTTCCAGAGCCTCCTGCAGATCTTATCTAACTTATTTAGAAAGCGAGTTTTGAACTCTGTTGACAACATTCCTTTTGGCTTCTCAGCAGGAGCAGAAGCCTGCCTCCCCTTGCTGACTCTCCATGGCAAAGGCGGGAGTCCTTGACCAGGGTGGCTGGGGGAGGAAGGCCTGGGCGGGCACTCAGGGGGAGGAGGGCGGTGTGGCTGATGGGGGCCCTGCCACCAGCACAGACAGGCCTGTCACAACCGCAGGCCCTCTCTGTGGGGAACCTCTCAGGCACAATGCAAGGTTTCAGACCGGGCTTTTTTTAAATACCCTGTTCACAGGCTCAAAGCCAACAGTGACAGAGACGGCAAGGAGGTGAAGGAATTTGCTTCAGGAAAGGAAACTGCAAACGTTTGACGGCTCTGACAAACAGGGGTTCCCCCCCCCACACTGCGAGGTGCCAAGTTCACTGTGAACATTTCCCCGACCAGCAGGGATGGGCACCCGCAGCATGGACAAACTCCCCAGGCCAGGTTCACGGCCCCTAGCGTGTTCTCTAGACCATTTCACCACACAGATGGGTGGCGCCCCCACTGCTCCCCTGCCTCCCTGCTTCTCCACGCAGCAATGGCTGAAGCGCTAAGAAAGGATGACCTGCCTGAGAGCATCCAGGGTCCCAAACCTGCGTACCTGCGTGAGTGAATGACAAGCCAGCCTCCTCACCTCCACAACGCGCCCCCCGCCGCCAGCCCGGACTCGCTTCCCCAGGCTGCTGGCCCAGGCACGGGGAAGGGGTGCCATGGTTGGGGGGCACGGGCCGGGACTGAACAAACACTGTCCACCCTGTTCCACCTGTACCAGTCACGGTTGGGGCGGAAAGTGAAAGTGGCCCCCAGCATTCCAAGAGGAGAAGGACCTGACACGGTGACTAGGGGGTTACAGAATCATCGGAAGGGTCTGGGAAGTGGCAGCTAGGAGAGGTCGTCCTGAAAGTGCGCTGGGTTTCAGCAGGCTCCTCAGGCACCCTCCGCTGGGAAATAATGGCCTCACTCGCGGTCATGGGCTGGGCTCTGTCCCCTCAAAATTCAAATGTTGAAGTCCCAGTGCCCCATCACTCAGAATATGACTGTATTTAGAGATAGGGCCTTGAAAGAGGTTATTTAGGTAAAGTGAGGTCACGAGCCGGACTGAATCCAAAAGGACTGGTGTCCTTGCAGGAAGAGGACTTCGGGACACAGACACACACAGAGGG
The DNA here is from genome assembly GCF_002007445.2 of Ailuropoda melanoleuca. Lineage (NCBI taxonomy): Eukaryota > Metazoa > Chordata > Mammalia > Carnivora > Ursidae > Ailuropoda > Ailuropoda melanoleuca. The sequence goes on along the minus strand of NC_048222.1, from coordinate 82,180,612 downwards.
AAGACCATGTGAAGACACAGGGAGAAGGCAGCCGTCTGCAAACCGAGGAGATGAGACCTCAGCAGAACATGCTCCTGTGGTCACCTTGGTCCCAGACTTGCCCCCTCCAGCCCCGTGAGACAGCACATGGCTCTTACTGAGGCCACAAGTCTGGGGGGACTCGGTATGGCTCGAGCAGACTGAGACACTCACTGTTCCTCTTTATCTCCCTCTTCCTCTAGCCCTGGCTCTTACAGCTTGCACCGGAAGTGATTCAGACCACTTCTGCTCATATGTCTTTGGCCAGAACAAGTCACATGGCCCTACCAATCCTCGCGTGGAGGAGGAAGCACAAGCTTACAGGAGCACTGGTATGTTCGAGACCAGGACATGAATGACCACGCCCCCAGTTCTTCCCCATCTCACCCTGAGCCACCTGCAAAACCCCATCAGCCTGTAGCCCTAAGGACACCTTGGCCAGCAGACTCAAAGAGGTGAGACAGCCCCCTGGGACTGTGCAAGACGGTGCAGTGGGGGCGAGAAGAAAAAATGAGACCTTGTAGGAACATTTTTATTTATTTTTTATTTTTTTAAAAAGATTTTATTTGTTTATTTGAGAGAGAGACAGCCAGTGAGAGAGGGAACACAAGCAGGGGTCGTGGGAGAGGAAGAAGCAGGCTCCCAGTGGAGGAGCCTGATGTGGGGCTCGATCCCATAATGCCGGGATCACGCCCTGAGCCGAAGGCAGATGCTTAACGACTGAGGCACCCAGGCGCCCCTGTATAAACATTTTTAATCTCTTTCTATCTTCAGTATGTTTTAAATGTTCATAATTCATTGGCACAGTAATACATTTTGTGAAGCGTGACTCTGCCAGGGGGACACTCACAAAACTTTTTACCAAAGGGGCACAGCATCGAGCACGTGGGCCTTAGCCTGCAGAGACTGGTCCTGGATTTCACCCTGCTGACTGACACTAGGCTGGGCCACACGGGACTCAGGGATCAACGCTCTTCTCCTGAGACGTCACACAGGTATGTCCTGTTACATATGTGCTTCTGTGGACACCAGCAGCTGGTCCCTGCACTGGAGTCCTGTGGTAAAGGGTACAGCATTCCTTCCAGTTAGCTCTGGGCTCTGCGCCCCTTGGCCACAGAGCAGAAAACAGAGGGTGGGAGAGGAAGGAGAGGGAGGAAGGGAGAGAGGAAAGGAGGAGAAGGCCAAGAAAGAAGGTACACACACACACACACACAAAAAGCAAAAGAGTGTAGAATTTTCTAAAGCATAGAGTTGGCACCAAGTCAGACAACATGAAATAACCTCCCATTCCTGTGCTGAATCCCCCACCTTTCTAATAATAAGGTCCTGGTCGATTTTTAGAACAAGGCCCAGAAATCACAGTTTCCGAGATTGAGTCCCGGGGGGCAGGCGTGGATCCAAGACCCAGCAGCCAGAGGAATTGCCAGGCACCCCACAGCCTGTTGGAGCCCACACCCCAGATGGAGCAAAGTGACTGATCTCAGTGCCTGCTCTTCTTGTCTGCCAGGCCTGTGACAGGGCCGCCTCCTGCACAGCTCCCCCAGGGCCCTGCTCAAATGACCAGAGCTCAGCCCACAGAGGGAGGGGCACCTGGAAACTCCGGGGAGACTGGGGGCTGGCCACAGGAAGGGAGGAGGTCCCCACGGCTGCTTCAGGCAGGAGACAGAGGACCACAAAATGTCATCTGCTGAAACCCCCCCCCCAGCCTGAAGTTGCGGTGAGCTCTGCTCACTGGAAGGACAGACAAGACTGAATGAACCATCATAAAGATGCCGCAGGGCACCCCAGGAGGTGGGACTAGATTTTCTAAGAGCAAGTTTCTAAGAGCCACTTCTATTTCTAGCAGAGGAGACAGTGAGTCTCCCTGAGAAAAAGCTCCTGAGCGGTCCCTTCCAGGAAGTAGATGAAAGGCAAGTCAGCAAGCACTCCCCTCTGGATGGTGAGCCAGGACTCTGACCATCCTTCCCAGAGGGACTGGGAAGGAGTGGACAAACTGTGTCAGGGTCTAGAAGCCTTCCAAAGAAAGGGCTCTCGATGCCTTTACAGATTCTAAAATATTGAAGCATCTCTAAAGCGCCTCTAATGCCGAATGTCTGACTCCTCCGGGGGGGGAAGGCTGGATGTCATCAATCACAGCCATGCAGAACGGCAAGACATCTGTGAGCCTCAACACGGGGGCTGGAACGCTGGGAGCCCAGACCCTAGAGGAGATGACAGTCTCCACTTCAAGGCCAAGCAGAGAGCCAGGAGCAGCCTCGGGGAGGGATGAGTCCTACGAAAGAATGGAGACGAGAGACATGGACTTGCCATGATGAAATGGGGCTCAGGATGACATCTTACAAAATATAAAAGGTGCAGTGGCCTTATACGGACCCCAGGCTGCTGAGGTGGGATACATCACATGGGTCAGGTCAGAGGGCCTTAGCGATCAGAGCATGATCTTTTCCTAGTACAAAGAAGCAGGTCCAGGAGCTGAAGTGGCTGGCCAAGGTCACTGCCCAGCTGGTACAGAGCTGGAAATGCATCCTGAGCCTGGCTCTTCCCAACACCCTCTCTTCCCTGCAGCCTTTCCACCTCCATTGCCTTGCCAGAACCTCGCAGAAGTCTGAGAAAACAAATCCATGAAGTTCTTTCTTCTGTAAACAAACGATTTTTTTCGTGTTTTTGTCACAGAGACCCATTGTGTTACAGAAACCCTAAAGTGCCCTCTGCTGGAGACACCGAGGAATCTTGTCACGTGTGGATTCTTCTTCCCCAGAGTTTCAGCAACACCAGTCACTTACACCTTGATATTTGCTGATTTTCTTGGCGTGTGCGACTGTCATCACTTTACATGTTTGCTAAAATAATTCAAAGTTCAGACAGTATTTCCGCCACTCAAAACCCCAAATCTCTAGTTGGAGCACTCTGTCACCATGCAATCAATCTGCTACNTGGAGCACTCTGTCACCATGCAATCAATCTGCTACTATTTTTTAATATCTAGTTTGTGCCAAGCGCTGCGCCAATTCCAGGACACAAACACTGTGGTTTCTTTCACACTATCTAAAGTGAAACTAGGGATGCCTGGGTGGCTCAGCCGGTTAAGGGTCTGCCTCTGGCTCAGTCATGATCCCAGGGTCCTGGGATCGAGTCCCATATTGGGCTCCTTGCTCATCAGGGAGTCTCCTTCTCCCTCTGCCTGTTGCTCCACCTGCTTGTGAGTTCTCTCTCTCTCTCTCTGACAAATAAATACATAAAATCTTTAAAAATAAATAAAGTGAAACTCATGTTTTATCTCTGTTCTAGAATGCAATCCTTCATAAAGAAAATCAGCTAGCCACTAACCTGAAAACTGTATGTGAAGTTTTTAAATCTATTGTTTCGTTTAGTGCTTTCCTTCTCACCTTTCCAAGCTACAGTTCCTAAATATCGGGGCCATTTTCCCGATTACAGGTGAGAAGGAAGAAAGCTTTCCATCTTTCTGTGACTTGTTCTCTCAAAACGCATGAGCTACTCCGGGTTTTTCCCCTCACTGCCTTCATTCAGTTTCAAAGCTCTAGCAGTCGTCCTCCGCCGCATCTACCCTTGTCCCCGTCTTTCTTCCCATGAGTTAGAAATTAAATGATCACATTCACAAGCCTTTTCCCTTTCTTATTGTGTGTTTCCTCGTGACTAATTGGATGTGTCTTGATTCATTTTGATTTTATGGTCTTGCTTGCTTTCTTCTGTTTTTTTAACCTTTAGGAGAAGATGCCTCTCAGATTTGTACTCCTCGCTCCAGATGGCCACCTGCCTTTCCAACAAACAGCATATTTTCACCTTAATTGGCCCTGGCAACCGACCAAAATCTAAATTAGCACCACAGCAAAGTCCACATGATACATTACTTACAGAGTTCGTGAAAACAAACAAAAAAAGTGTGGGGGAGGGGCTTTCTGGAACTTACTCTTAAGCCGAGTTCAAGAGATAATGCAATTTATACCTATCATTTTTTTCTCAAAACCTGAGTGCAAAAATGATTGAAGGGAAGGTTCAAACAACCCAGACCATCCAAACAACCTTTATAATGTCAGGCACTGGACCTGTGATTGTCTCTTTCTAGACCAGCCCAAATTCCAAATTGACATTTGTCACCAAATGTTAAATTGTTAAGTGTGAACACCTTCACTTTAAGCAACAAAACCATACAGTAACTCTTAACATCAGACTATCTCTGACCTACTCTCTAGATCGGTGATGAATGTATATTAATATGTGCGTGTGTGATATTACGTCTGCCCCTTTGCACATTTGAGCCCTTTTCCTGTGTTATCCTGACTCCAGAATAAGACTGAAGTTTCCTCTTTAAATGCCTAGTGCCTAACTCAGTACCCAGAACCATCAGGGCCCTGAATAAATGTGAGGAAAATGAATAGGCTCAGAATTATTTTATGAGTCTCATCTACCTCAAGTGTTTGCAGAACGTGGCTATCTGGATCCTGAGAACAGACAGCATTGTCCAATGGTTATGACTGATATAAGCCAGAAGCAGGGGTGCAGTCACCTCCCCTGGCCTGAGTCTTGGGCCCCCTCTACTGGTACTCCTTCCAACTGTCCACGAATAAGGCAAATCAAGACCGCCTTCCAGGCATGGCCAACCTCAAAGCATCCTTGGTATGAACTCATCACACCTGGTTCTCAGGAAAAATCAGGCTTAGAAAACATTAAACAGAAAATATTATTTTAGAACACATTAGAGAGAACTGATAAAAAGAAAAATCTTAAGCATGCCATGTCCTAGAGAAGCCAGAAGGCATGGGAGGTAAACCAAAAGAACCTGTGCAAATTTGTCCTTCCATAGACCTGTCCACTTGAAAAATCCCCAAATAATTGTAAAATGAAGCAACATACTACTGAATAGCCCATGAGTCAAAGAAGAGAGCAAAGACGAAATTAGAAAATATTTTAAGCCAAAAAAGAGAAAGAAAATATTTTAAGCCAAGTGAAATGGATACATGATATCAAAATTCATGATACTCCAGTTAGTACAATCATTAGAGGGAAATTTGCTTTAACCATTTTTATTGGAAAGAAATAAAATTCCTAAATAAATTTTCTAATTGTCTGCATTGAGAACTTAGAAAAAAGAGCAAATTAAAACTGCTATAAGCAGGAAGAAAACAATAAATATTAACACAAAAATAGATTAAATAGAAACAGAAAAACAATAGAGAAAATCAAAGATGTTGAAAGTAAGATAATTGAAAAGATCAATAAAATTGATAAACTTCTAGCTAAACTGATCAACTAAAAAAGAAAGGGAGAATACACACAAATTACCAATAGCAGAAGTGAACAGAAACAGTACCATAGATTCTTATGGACATGATAATAAGGAGACATCATGTAAAACCTTCTACCTAAATTTGACAACTTATATGAATGGAAAAACACCTTGAAACACACAGATTATTGAAACTAACTAAAGAAAAAACAGAAAATCTAAGTAACTCCATAGTCACTACAGAAATTGACTTCTTAATTAAAATCTATCCCACAGGGGTACCTGGGTGGCACAGCGGTTAAGCGTCTGCCTTCAGCTCAGGGCGTGATCCCGGTGTTATGGGATCGAGCCCCACATCAGGCTCCTCCACTATGAGCCTGCTTCTTCCTCTCCCACTCCCCCTGCTTGTGTTCCCTCTCTCGCTGGCTGTCTCTATCTCTGTCAAATAAGTAAATAAAATCTTTAAAAAAAAAAAAAAGCCATCCCACAGAGAAAACTCTAGGCCTAACTGGTCTCATCAGTGAAAGCTGTCAAATGTTTAGAAAGAAAAAGAAGACCATCCCTTGGAAACTCTTTCAGAAAATAAAGGAGAGCACACTTTCCATCTCATTTTATGAGATCTTCATTATTCTGATATCAAAACCGGACAAAGACATTACAAAGAAAGAAAGAAAAGCACAGGTTAATATCTCTCATGAAAAAAAAAAATACTAGCAAATTCAATGTAGCCATACACAGAAAATGAGATTTATCCCAGCTATTTAAAGTTGGTTAAGATTCAAAAATCACATTTCACCATAACAGTATAAATTTTGCTTTAAAGATTATCTTCATAGTTGTAGGGGGAAAAATTGAAAAGATTCTATTTTCATTGATCTTAGAAACTCTTAGCAAATTAAGAATAGAAGACTTCAAATGGATAAAGAAATATGAAAAACCTAGAGCTAACATTATACTTAATAGCAAAAGACTGAAGTGGTTTTCATCCTCGATTTGGGAACAGGCAAAAAATTCTTGCTCTCATGGCTTCTCTTCATCAAACTGGGAATTCTAGCCTATGTAATCAGGCAAGAAAAATTAATAAAAAGCAGAAAGAGTGGAAAGCAGAAAGTAAAATTGTCTTTTGCGTACACTCCACAGTCATGTATACAGAGAACCCTAACAAACCTACAAAAAAAACTACTAGAACTAGTAAATGAGATTAATAATGTCTCAAGTTACAAAGTCAATATACAAAAATCAATTGTATTTCTATACATTAGCAACTAGAACTTGCACCTTTTTAAATTAGCATCCCAAAACATGAATAATTAGGGATAAATTTAACAAAATATGGCTAAGACTTATAACTGAGACATATAAAACATTGTTGAGAGAAACCAAAGAGGCCCAAAATAAATGGAGATATATACCATTTCAATGGATTAGAAAACTCGACCTCCCTAACTAATCTGTAGATGTGATACAACTCCAAACAAAATTCCAGCAAGGCTTTCTAGTGGAAATCGACAAGTTGATTCTAAAATTTACGTGGAAATGCAAAGGACCTACAAGCACCAACATAAACTTGGAAAGAAGTACAAAGTTAGAGGCCCTCGCTGTCTGATTTCAAGACACTGTGCAGTGACACTAATTAAGACTGTGTGGATCGGTGTGAGGATAGACACATAGATCAATGGATGGGAGACAGAGTATAGAAATAGACCCCCACATATATGATTAATTGATTCTCAACAACTTACCAAGGCAATTCAGTGGGGGGAAATATAACCTTTTCAATAAATTGTACTGGAACAACTGAACTGGACACTCACATTATTCATACAGAAAAAACAGTGAACGCTAACCTTCACAACATACATAAAAATGAGATAAAAGATAGCCTCTTTATTCATAATAGTAAAAAAAAAAAAGCAGAAACAAACAAAAATGTCCTTTAGTAAATGAATGGATAAAAAATTGTGGTGGGCACCTGGATGGCTCAGTCAGTTAAACATCCAGCTCTTGCAGCTCAGCTCATGATCTCAGGGTCGTGAGATTAAGTCCTGTGTGGAGCTGGGCATGGAGCCGGCGTGGGATTCTCTCCCCCTCTACCTCTGCCCCTCCACCCTCCGCTCCAGCTTGCACTGTCTCTCAAAAAAAAAAAAAGTGGTATACAATAGAATACTACTTAGCAATCAAAGGAATAAACTACTGATAGGGTAACACAGATGAATCTCAAAAACATTATGCTGAGCAAGAGAAGTGAAATGCAAAAGAGTACATGGTGTATAATTCCATTTACAAAAGACAAATTCCATTTACGGTGACAGAAAGCAAATCAGTGGTTACCCGGGGCAGAGGCAGGGACACACGGTATTGGGGGGGGGCGGTAATAGGAATAACCTGATCTTGGAAGTGTTTGTATGAAGGTATAAATGTGTTCAACCTCATCGAAATGGCGTGTGGACACACAGTAAGTTATACCTCTGTAAATTATAGCTCAATAAAGTTAATTNGTGTTTGTATGAAGGTATAAATGTGTTCAACCTCATCGAAATGGCGTGTGGACACACAGTAAGTTATACCTCGGTAAATTATAGCTCAATAAAGTTAATTAAAAAAAAAAACCCTAAGTAATCGGGGAGAAAAGGAGGTTTAAAAAACACAAATAAATAACATATGAAAAGGAAAACCACAACTTTATGGAGTCCTAGAGGCAGAGGCCAGAAGAAAGGAGATGTAAATAGGTGGAAATGCCTGCGAAATGCCTTTCCCCTCCTTTGGCTTCAGGTGTCACTGAGGGCACAAGAGACAGGATCCTATCCCGGTCACCTGTAGGTTCTTCCGACTTTTTCTCTGCCAGCAAAGCCGACACACAGTTACAATCACCATCACGGGGAACCTCCCCCAGCCATGTTGGCTCTGCTGGTCTGTGGCCAGACGTCTCCCCATCCACTTCTTACTCGACCCTCACATCCACTCTTGACTCAGCTACCACAGTGTCATCTCCGTTACTACAGGGAAGGAGACGGAGGCTCAGAGAACTGAGCGACTTTCCCAAGATCACACAAAAAACAACAGACCCCGGATTTAAGTCCAAGGGCCAAGGAACTTTGCTTTTCGTATTTTCTCACGCCCCCTATCCTGCGTCCCTGGGAAAAGCAACTCGGTTGTCACGTAATTAGACTCAGCAGCGGCAATAACATCGCAATCACAGACTGATAACAGATCTAAAATGTACAGCGGTGATAGAGCATTCGATTTCTTGCTCACGCCATCCCACATGTATTTGTCAAAGAAGGGAGTGCCTATCACTCTGCTTGCTGTGTTTAACTAGGCTTTACTTAGTAGTTCAATTCAACTAATAGTCTGCGGGTGAGGCATCGTTAGAAGCCAGGCTTTTGGCAGGGAACAAGATACAGTGTTTGTCTTCCAGGAACTCAACAGTCGGTACTAGACACTTCTGACCTGCTTAGGCCTGTCTTCTCCTGTGCGTGGGCCTAACCCCAACTATTACTTCCTACTGAAACCCCATGAGCTCACTCCCAGCAACTCACAGAATGGGGGCGATAAGCGTCCGTGTCCAAATTTTCTGTTTTCCAGGAAGTAGCATGGTGTTTTCCAAATCCAAAAGGAGGCAGGTCTGACAAGTACAAGAGTACTGGTGGCCACAAAGGGAAAGAGTGATTTAAATCAGACAGAGTGTGCAGAATCCAGAACAGAGTGCTGTTCTGTACGGGGCTGTAAGCCTCGAGCCCGACATCCTCAAGCTACTTGAGTATTGCTAATCTTGTTACGTTTGGGATTGTCTGTCAACATAACTGCCAAATCCGATAAGTCAAGGAAACAGTCCACGGGTCTCCTTATGTCTCCCCCTATAAATTTTAAAACGCCTCTTTTACATATGATCACATATACCTCGAATCATAAATACTTCTCTAGGAAAGGAGGTGGTATAGAGAGAGACACTTTTGTGATAAGCACCATTTCTTTTATTTCTGCCCAGGCTTTTAAAGGCAGGGGAAGGAAAGCAGAGGTTGTTACTCTGTTTTCAGGATGAGAAGCTCAGACACCAAGAGGGTAGTAACATGAGGACAGAATGGACAGCCCTTGGTTTCATGGGTCTCAATCTTTTTTAAAGTTTTGACATATTCGTCTTTCTTTCTCTCATGCTATGTCACACACATTTATTTGAAAAATTAAAGTGAATTATGCCTAGCTTTTATTACCTCACAACATGTAAAACAGGGACTTCTGGGGGGCTCAGTCAGTTAAGTGTCTGCCTTCAGCTCAGGTCGTGATTCCGGGGTCCTGGGATGGAGTCCCACATCGGGCTCCTTGTTCAGTGGGGAGCCTGCATCTCCCTCTGCCTGCTGCTCCCCCTGCTTGTGCTCTCTCTCTCTCTGACAAATAAGTAAAATCTTTTAAAAATCATAATAACATGTAAAATTAGTAACTTTAGGTGCGTTTTCTTTATGTGAAACACATATGGAGCAGAAAGCATGACACAAACCTGATTTCTGGCTTCCTCAGACACACATGGTTCCTACACAAGCGGCCCCTTGCTCATGATACACAAAATAACCTTTGCCTGTCTTCTCACAACCAAGCTCAGCAGGCGCCAGCCCAATTAAATCCTTTCTCCAGTTGCGTTTGCCCAGTCAACGCTGGGGTGCCCCCTGGTGGCAGAGGCTTTTATAACTTTTAAACACCAAAACTTCAATTTTTAAAAAGTCACTCCATATTTGATTATGTTCTTCTGCCTTGATGTAAGGTCCGTGAGGACAGATTCTTTATCTTTTCAGCTCCCTGAAGTATCTCTCACAGTTAAAACAGCATCTGGCACACAGCAGGTGTCCTGTAAGTATTTGTTTAATGACTGAAACAATTAGTAAGCGCTCCTGCCCACATTTGGCTGTCCAGTGAGCCTGCTGTATCAGGCTCTTTTGAGTGTTTTTGCTGGTATTCATGTGCAACGTGTAGCTGAAGCCCCTCTCCCAACTTATCCATTGAAACTTAGCCCCAGCCTCTCCTCAATGAAATGAGCTTCCCGTGCAGCTGCAGTCTGAAAATATTTAACAGCAAGAATAATCATGTAAATCATATGCAAATCAAATCAGTGAATACACTATTCTATTTGATATCCAAATAAACTGAATTTTATGGATTCCACAAGCCACAATGGCTTATCAAGAGATATAAATTATTATGAAAATAAGTCATCAAATCATTCTAGTAGTTTCCAAATCATGTTTTCATTTTTAGAAGTTTTTACGGTAATTTCTTTTTTTTTTATGGCTACCTGTCAGATGATAGCCTTGCTTGAGCCATAATTCAACTTAGGGAATCATATGAAACTCTTTCAATAATTTCCACATTAGGGGCACCTGGGTGGCTCCTTAAGCGTTTGCCTTCGGCTCAGGGCGTGATCCCGGCGTTCTGGGATCCAGTCCCGCATCGGGCTCCTCTGTTGGGAGCCTGCTTCTTCCTCTCCCACTCCCCCTGCTTGTGTTCCCTCTCTCGCTGGTTGTCTCTCTCTCTGTCAAATAAATAAATAAAATGTTTAAGAAAAAAAAAAGAATTTCCACATTAGGTTGATACTTGGTGGTGGCTTTTTGTCTTAATCAGTCCATTTCTCTTAGCATCAACAATTTAGTTTTTGGTGCTATCTTCTCTTGGCTTCTGAACTAATGGGAATTTCACCAAAGAGCTTTTTAGCCCTTATCATACTGTTTGATATTCCTACTTATTCAGTATTTCTATTATCAACTAGGCCATATAAGTATTTAGTGAAAAGTCATATTCAAGAACTGGTTTAAGTATATCAACTTAGGTTCATTGGCAGTTCACAGAGCTTTGGGAACATCAGTCAGGCACATTGAAAGGGCTTAAAATTCATTATGACTTTTGTCATCAAAAAATGCATTTACATAGGGGCGCCTGGGTGGCTCAGTCGTTGAGCATCTAACTTTGGCTGGGGTCGTGATCCCAGGTCATGATCCCAGTGTCCTGGCATGGAGCCCTGCATTGGGCTCCCTGCTCAGTGGGGAGGCTGCTTCTCCCTCTCCCTCTTCCTGCTGCTCCCCTACTTGTGCTCTCTCTCTGTCAAATAAATAAATAAAATCTTTAAAAGAAATGCATTTACAAATAATTTATTTAAAGATTAATAACCTTTCTCTTATAATTGATATTTTCTTTTATTTTAACATGACATTTCTTCACTATTTCCTCATTTATTATATCTTCTGCTTCTCTTTCTTATTTTCTCTGTTGAGATTGACAGTTGTGATTTTATCTGTCATCAAAATAATCTATCAGCTTTGATATTAGAAATATGTTTCTTATACAGCTAAACAAAGTTTTAAGGTTTGTTAGAATATTATTTACTTAAGCCAAATCACTGATTTAAAAAGTTTTTTCCAAATCTGCAACCACTCCTATTTCACAATTTCTATGTAAGTGACTATATTTACATCTTTTTTTTTTTTTAGAACGATGAGAGAGGGCAGAGGGAGTCTCAAGCAGGCTCCACGTCCAGTGTGGAACCAATGCAGGGCTTGATCTCACAACCCTGAGAGCCAAAATCAAGAGTCAGATGCTTAACCAACTCAGCCACCCACACACCCCAACTATTTGTCATCTTAATGTGATTTCCAACCTGCTTTGCAACACTAGCAATTCAGGTTATCACTTAAGGTTATTGAACATTTCAAACATCTCCTCCACTTGTTTGGAAATCTAAGCACATTATCTGTAGAATCCACTCATTGGAAAAGTTTTCCGCTTTTTAGGAACTATGTAAGTTTCACATTTGGACCTAGAGTCCTCAACTATTTAAGCCAAAGGACCCTCTATAAATTGTCTGATCACCAAGTAATACTCAAAAACATGGGGCCAGGCCACCTGTACCCATTGGCCTTGCATACACAGTGATAATGGGCCAATGCTAAGTACCCTGTGCCTGAATGTACCAGTCCTGGGCCTGGCTGCACTCAGAGTCATTCCTCACCCTTGCCCTGCTCTGCTGTATATTAAAGGGGCATCCTGCAGCCTGCAAGCCCCCATCAGCTAGATTTAGCCCAATGGGAGGCTGATGCCTCCCACGGCTTGAGTCTGCCTGCTTGCATTTCTTTCCAACTCTGCTTTCAGCAACATCCTGTTTGTGGTGAAAATCACCCACGAAGGGAGCATTGACACCATGGAAATCTGCAAACACTATACACCAGGCCCACCCTGCCCACCCCTCCCACTCCACCAAGAGCCAGTTGTTGACCATTTACCAGCACACCACTAGTGGAGCTCTGGATGTGTAGCACAGCGGACACGTGGCCCTTTAACTAGGGACGGGGCTTCCCTGTGGAGGTCGGTTTTCAGCTTGCCCCATCTAGTCTTTACAGAGAACTGGTCCAGTATGAAGACAACTGTACCACCCTAGGGAGCCATGACTAACACACTGTCTCTGCAGCACTACGGTGAGATGAGGCAGGAATTTGCCTCCAGCACAAAATTTTAGGAGGCATCCAAAAACCCAGTAACCAAAATGACTGGTATTTTAACACAATATTCTCAAAGGTCAAAATTAATGCCCCCAAGCCCATGATAAACACAACATCAAATTTTTAAGTAAAAACAGGATTGGGCTAGGCTGAGATTTTGCTGAGGTGAGTAAGCTGAGCCATGCAAGTCCAGGTAGGATCCTGTGTCAGTTAGAATTTGATAATTTGTTCATATGGGGGTTTTTGCATTAATTCGGGATTTTTTTTGTTGCATTTGGCAATGATTTCTTGGCTATGACCCCAAAAACACAGTCAACAAATGAAAAATAGATAAATCAGAGCTCATCAAAATTAAAAACTTTTGTGCATCCAAGTACACTATTAATGGGATTAAAAACACACACAGAATAGGAGAGAATATCTGCAAATTACATACCTGATAAGGAATTAATATCCATAATATTTAAAGAGCTCCTAAAACTCAAAAACAAACTACCCAATTAAAAAAAAAAGAGCAAAAGACTTGCATAGACTTTTCTCCAAAGAAGCTATTAAAATGGCCAAATAAACACATGAAAAGATACTCAGCATCACTAATCATTAGAGAAATGTGAATCAAAATGACAATGAGATACCACCTCACACCCATTGATTGGGTTGACTATTATTAATAAAGAAATTTTAAAAAACAGAAAAAAACAAGTTTTGGAGGAGTGGAGAAATTGGAACTCGTGCTGATGGGAATGCAACGTGGTGAAGCTCTTGTGGAAAATAGTATGGAGGTTCCTCAAAAAATTAAAAATAGGGGCGCCTGGGTGGCTCAGTTGGTTAAGCATCCGACTCTTAATTTCAGCTCAGGTCATGATCTCAGGGTCGTGAGTCAAGCCCCTCATCAGGTGCTGTGCTGAGCACGGAGCCTACTTTAGATTCTTATTCTCCCTCTGCCCCTCACTCCCTGCACTCACACTCTCTCTCTCTAAAAAAAAATAATAATAATAATAAAAAAATAAAGATAGAACTATTTGATTCTACTTCTGGGTCTATAGCCAAAAGAATTGAAAGCAGGGACTCAAACAGATATTTGTACACCCATGTTCATAGGGTTCAGCATTATTCACAATAGCATAAGGTGGAAGCAACCCGAGTATCCCCTGATGGATGTAGAGATACACAAAGTATGGTCTATCTATGCAATGGCATTTTATTCAGCCTTAAATAGAAAGACATTTTGACACAGGCTCCGACATGGATGAACCTTGAGGACATCACACTAAGTTAAATAAGCCAGTCACAAAAAGACAAGCACTGTTTGATTCCACTTATATAATGTTCCTAGAACAGTTAAATTCATAAAGACATAAATTAGAATGGTGGTTGCCAGGGGTGGGGGGAAGAGGAAGTGGGGTGTTAGTGTTTAATGGGGACGGGGTTTCAGTTTGGCAAGATGAAAATGTTCTGCAGATGGGTGCTAGTGATGGCTGCACAGCACTGTGAAATGTACTTAAAGCCCCTGAACTGTACATTTAAAGTTGGTTAAAATGGTAAATTTTACATTATATTTATTTTACCACAATTTCTTAAATTCTGCCTTAAAATATTATTTGTCTTGATTACTGAGGTCTTTTTGGCTGCTCCTTAAATTGTGCACCTGTGAAGAGTACCTCATTTGCCTCACCCTAGTCCCAGGCCTGCTCTGGAACACTTGTCAGGCAAATGTCAACAGTTCTCTGGTTTTCTTATTAGTAGAATGATGCTTCTCCCCGACATGAGCATGGCCCATGGTTGCTGGTAAACTTCCACTCCCGAATCTGGCAGCTGAGGACTTGTTTTGGGGTAAGGGTGGGGAGGCAGAGTGTGGCTGACGGTGGATTTGGAATGATGAGTGATGGACCAGCTAAGGAGAAGCCTTTGAGACAGGATATAAGGTGCCAAGGAGAGAGTGGGCCTATGGGAAGTGGCCTATTACAAATGGCTGCAGGAAAGAGGTCTTCAAAGAGCAAGCATGCTTGCCACACAGTGTGGTCAGGACTTGCTCTCAACTGCAACCCCCTCCAATGGGCTGGGAAGGGTGCTGAAGAGCACGTCGGATTGAAGGAAGGGCTCAGGAACAGGGCCTCGAGGGCAGGAGACGTCTTAGAGCTTCCAGGCCTGCACCTCTGCACCCATCTCTTACCTCTGTCTACTTGGCTCAGTTCTGAAGACAGCTTCTCTTCCCACATCTGGGAAAGAGACTTCCAACACCCCAATTCACATTCCTGCAGCTTAGCAAGTCAGGCAAACAAGGAATATCTTCCTTCCATGGTCCACTTGCCAACCCAAGAAAGGAATTATTAGTTTGCTCAGGCTGCCTTTAAAAAGCACTACAGACCAAGGGCCTTAACTAACTGAAGTGTGTTGTCCCACAGCTCTGCAGGCCAGAAGTCCAAGATCAAGGTTGCTTTTTCCTGAGGGCTGTGCGGGAAGGGTCTCTTTCAGGCCCCTCTCCTTGGCTTGTAGATGGCCATCTTCTCCCTTTGTCTTCACACTGTCTTCCTTCTATATATGTCTGTCTCTGTCCAATTCTCCCCTTCTTATAAGGATATCACTCATATTGGATTAGGGCCCACCTTTATGATTGTGTTTTAATTTGATTATCTAAAGTCTCCATCTCCAAATAAGGTCACATTCTGAGGCGCTGTGCATTAGGACTTCAACATATAAATGTTCACAGGGGACACAATTCAACTCATAACAGAAATCACTAGACACCACTGTTGCCAAGGAGACTGGATGCTATGACTGACAACACAGCATCCCTGTGGCAGGGTGTGAGGTGCTATAGGGATGCTCCCTCTTTCCCCCAAAGAAAGAACTTTGTGAAGATAATAAAAACACTGACCAATACATTCTACAGTAAAACTTACTGTTATGCTTTGCTGTCTATGGTACAATGTGAAATAAAATGCACATAAATGACAAGGCAGTCCTTCAGTCCTTGTTCAGTCCATCACGTGTGAATTCATGGCCACTTTCTCCCAGCTCACTGTTGGGAGCAAAAGGGAGTACAGCCCTAAGTGGAAACCACTTTTCAAATTTCCTCATTTTCACTTATTCACAGAATGGTTACTTTTAGGCCCTGAGCTTGTGAACTAGTATTAATTTTAGCACAAATTAAAGAATGCCTGGAAAAGGTAGTATACTAGAAAAAAAACTGGTATGAGGGTAAGAGGCCTGTCTGGAGGACCAGCTCCAGTGTCAACATTTCTTTCTCCAGGACCCAGATTTTTCATGTATAACATGAGTCTTATGCTGGTCGGGAAGTATCTTTAAGATACTCTTGGGTAAAAAAAAAGCAAGGTGCGGGGGCACCTGGGTGGCTCAGTTGGTTAAGCCTCCGACTCTTGATTTCAGCTCAGGTCCTGATCTCAGGGTCATGAGATGGAGCCCCAGGGTGGGATTTAGGGGGCTGGCTTTGGGCTCAGCAAGGAGTCAGCTTGAGATTTTCTCTCTCCCTCTGCCCCTCCCCCGCATGCTCACACACTCTCTCTCCCCCAAATAAATAAATAAATAAATCTTAAAAAAAAAAAAAAAAAAAANTTAAAAAAAAAAAAAAAAAAAAAGCAAGGTGCATATGTACCAAAAGAATTGAAAGCAGGGACTCAGACAGATATCTGTACTCCCCATGTTCCCAGCAGCATTATTTACGGTAGCCAAAAGGTGGAAGCAGCCCGAGCACCTATCAGAGATGAATGAATAAACATGATACATACAAATGACTATTATTCAGCCTTAAAGAGGAAGGAATTGCTGACACTTGCTACGTGTGGTGTGGGTGAACCCTGAGGACGTTACGCTAAGCCACGTAAGCTAGTCAGAAAAGGACAAATGTTTGATTCCACTTTTATGAGGTGCGTAGACAAATTCAGAGACGGAAAGTAGAAGGGAGTGGGGCGGGGAGGGGATGTGCCAATGGCTGATAGGGAGGCAACAATGGGGAGCTATAGTTTAGCGGATGGAGCCTCAGTTTCACAAGATGGAAAGAGCTAGGAAATGGATGGCGACGATGGTTGCAAACCATACAAATGGACCTCACACCACTGAACCATACGTACCTAAAAACCCGATTATGAAAACTAAGGAAAGCTCATTTGAAGTGAGCTCGGAAGCCTGACGGGGGCGCTGTCCTGCCCGCACCACTCCTGCAGCCTGCATTGTCCTCAGAAAGGAGGAAGAGAGCTATCTTGACTAGGGAAGACATCCTTCCATAGGAATTTTATCTCCTGCTTCAAAGCGGCAGGGAGCGGGGTGGGGGGGGGGAAGGGAAATACCCCACCACCCTGCTCCAGCAACGAAGCACTAAGTAAGCACCGCTCGCAGTCAATGAGAAACTGCCAGAACCTCGACCTCTTGTTTTTCTCCTAGGAATTTGTGATTAAAACAGCCTTCCCCAATTTCCTCCTGAAACCTCATAAAAGCTGACCTTCCCTTTGTCTCTTCAGGCCCGCCTACAGTTTGCTTGCCCCAAACTATAGTTCTTCCGCTATTCCTAAATAAGATCATTTTGCTGGTAAAATAACTGGCTGCTTTTAAGATTGACATAGTTAAGATGGTGAATTTTATGTTATGTGTATTTTACCAAATTTTTTTTTAATTGCCATTTTTTTAAAATTGAGGAATAAGAGAAAGGGGCAAACCAGTCTATGTTAATAGGTTACTTTTATGTTTGAAAACAAGGTGTGCGGGGGTGGTGGCTAAGAATCTAGTATTTGATTTGCTTAGATTTGCGTTTTTCAAGCTCTGGAAAAATAGAATCAAGTCTGGGGGTGGGCGGTGGGAACGGGGCAGCTGGAGAGCGAGAGTGGATATGACACTTGTCACAGTATCCTTTATAAGAAGTTCTAACTGTATTTAAATAGGTGTCAGAAATTACCAGCTGCTTATGGAAAAACAGAAATATCCCAATTGGAGGGTTACATAATGGTCACAAGACCTCAGAATGATAACCCTTTCTGTCAGGGGTTTACCTTGACCTGCCCTTGACCGCTGCCTTGTTTTCTGTCTTATCTCATTTGAAACCTAGAATGAGCCCTCAGGCCAACCCAGCAGAGCACTTTCTCTGGAAAGAGTCCCACTCCCTTGAGAGCAGTGGGTCCAGGGGGCAATGTGCCAGCTCAGCTGGGAACCTTCCCTTCGCGGGTATTTCCATCTTTCTCCTTGACTTTCCATCATCTCCATGGACATTCTTGCATTCGTGCACTGGCCAGTTCCCAGACCTGCTTGCCAAGCTCCCCTTTATCTACTAGGAGAATTCAAGAGTCTCCTGTCTCAAGTTTTACTGAAGGTTGACCACACCTGGCGCTGTCAGGGAGCAATGAGAAGGTGAGGACGGACACTCCCAGAGCGTGCTCCCTCTTTGCTCCAAAGTAACTGCTCTTTACCTTTCCCCTCATCCTTCCCTGACCGGGGGAGAGAACCCAAGGCCCGGAGTCCTATCCCACCCTGCCCAGGGCATGGCCCTCCAGTTCTGCCCTGCTCCCTCCCACCCTCACCCCACTTCCCACACTTGAGCCCTGCCGGGTTAGCACCATCCTGCAGTCAGACCCACACAGGTGGGTTTGAATTCTGGCTGGGATCCCTCCCAGCTGTGTGTGATGCTGGGGGAGGTATTAACCTACCTGAGCCTGGGATTGCCCCCTTTAAATCCTCATCAAGTAGCATATGTAGGTGCAATCTCCTGCAAGGGAGCCCGTGCTCCACGCTTGTTTCTGGGTCCCCGCATGGCTCTGCTTCTTGAGCTACTTGATGGCTACGCAGGACTTGTCTTTACAATCATTAAACTACAATTTTTGTTTTATGCGCTTATCTATATGTGTGTTATACAGTTTCTTCAAGAAAGTAATTTTTAAAAAGGCAAACCAGTAGAGGCCGCTTTTAAGCAACAGTCTTGAGGGATGGAATGTAGAAAGGGCCAGAGCCACCACCTGGCTGAATACAGATCAAACACCATTGCAGGTGTTTGGGTCTCTAAGTGACACGAGGGCATCTGCCCTTGCATCAGAATTACCTGGGTGCTTTTAAAGACACCCATTCCTCAGCCCCTCTAGTGAAGAAACTGCAAAGAAGGAGACTCCAGAAAATTCTCATCCACCAGGGACCTACTATGTACCAGGTGCTTCCCTCCACCAGCCTATTTAATTCTTCCCCCAGTCCCATGAAGTTGGTGCCATGATTGTCCTCATTCTGCAGGGGAGAAAACGAGGCTCAGAGAAGATGAGTAACATGGGCAAGAACAGTGGAGTCAGGATTTGGAACCATGATGGTGTGGCTCCCTTGGGCCATAACTTTCTCCCTGGAGACCATGCTTTTCCATATCACTAATTTAATATCTGGTAGAGCAGTGTTTCTCAAAAACATTCACATGCACTCAGATCACCTGGGAACATGCTAATTCTGACTTGGCAGGTGTGGGGTGAGGCCTGAGAGTCTGCATCTCTAATGAGCTTTCAGGCGATCGTGTTCGGTACACCTTGCTGGGAGCAGCAACGCAGGAAAGGAGGCAGAAGTGCACATCACTGGGGGCGCCTGGGTGGCTCAATCGTTAAGTGTCTGCCTTCAGCTCAGGTCATGATCCCAGGGTCCTGGGATCGAGCCCCACGTCAGGCTCCTCCTCTGGGAGCCTGCTTCTTTCTCTCCCACTCCCCCTGCTTGTGTTCCCTTTCTCACTGGCTGTCTCTCTCTGTCAAATAAATAAATAAAATCTTTAAAAAAAAGGGTGCACATCACTGGAGTTTCCGTTTTAAGGATGGATAAACTTAAGGTGCTAGAGACTGAATATGTCCCCCCAAAATGCATCTGTTGAAAACCTAACCCACAATGTGACAGTATGAGGAGATGGGGCGTCTGGGAGGCAATTAGGTCGGGAGGGTAGAGCCTCGTGAATGGGATTAGTGCCCTTATAAAGAGACCCCAGGGAGCTCCCTCTCCCCAACTGCCACATGAGAGCACAGCAAGATGGCCGTCTGTGAACCAGAAAGAGGGCTCTCACCAGATACGGAATTTGCCAGCGCCTTGATCTTGGACGTCCAGCCCCTAGAACCATGAGAAATAAATTTAAGCCACCCATTCTAACTAGATGATCCCCCTCAGCCTGGGGGTGCCCTTGCCACGCTGCCTCTGTTCTTCCGGCATCAATCCCACACAAAGCCCAGCTCTTTGCCCACTCTACACGAGGACTTGAGGCCTTGGAAACTTCACTACAGATGTGAGGGGTGACAGGGAGCAAGCTCATCTCAGGCCACATGCCAACGTCTCCTTAGCTCTGCTGTCATCCCAGAAGGCCACGCTTGAGACACATGGTCCCCTGGGAGGTGTGGTCAAGTCCCTGCTCCAGAAGTTTCTCTCTCAGGGAGCACCTGCCCCCATGAGGTCTCTGGTGTCCTGGGGAATAAATGCTCTTCATCATATTATCTCTTCCTCAAAGAAAAATATTGACCGCCCTTTGGCCCTTTGCAAATGCTTGTTCTTTTCCTTGTTTGTCATGTAAATTCTCTCCCTACTTGCCAGGCACCAAAGGCAGTATTTACTTGTCATTCCCAGGCTTTCTCCAACTATTGTCCAACTCCTAAGGATTTGGGTAGGGTTCTTCTTTGAAGCACTTTTGGGGTGTGGCTTCCCAGCTCAGCCTGGGATCAGTGTCTCCCCACTCTTTCCACCTTGTGGCACACCAGGAAGTCCAGAACACATATGCTGTGCTGGAGCCCAGGAGGCAGTGCGGCAGCCGAGACAGCATGCTGGCCCCAAGGGTCGCCGAGTGTCCCCAAGGGTCCCTGGGAGTCCCCCAAGGTCCCCAGGGGCCAATGGTATCCGTATCTCTGCACATTTGTGTTGCATTCACAGGACCTCAGTTGAAAAGCCCTGGATGGAGATTCTTACCCTGCCTTTGAGGGCAATTGTCTCCCACACATTCTACTGATGCCATCTGTCCTTGTAGTTGGCTACAGCTCACACTGTGAGGGCTTTAAGGTGACCTGGAGGTGTATCTGAGTTCCAAGCTCTCTCCTCAGAGCTCAATCCTGCCCTGTGTCACTGAGAGGGTGCCCTGCCTGCTCTTGTACCCCCTCTAGGGTCATGGCCTCTGACAGGGAATGGTAAGCTCTCTCTCTCTTTGCCTCTCTCTCCCTCTCTCTCTGCACCTTTCCCAACCAGAATTCTTCATCACTCTGTCCCCTCCCCTGGCCCCTGACCTGACGCCCTGGAGAATGTTCTCTGCCCCTGCTCTGAGATGTCACACAGCAATGAGCGGGAGTGTCTTCCTCTGAATCATGTCAGTCCCTGTTTCCAACCCCGCCCCACATGGTCCAGTGCCTGCCCACGGCCACAGGGTGAATCTGCTCACAGGCATTGTTGTGGGCACAATCGTCCACAAAAGCAGCAGACTGGCTCAGGGCTCAGGTTGCCTTCAGACCAGAGGTAGGGATCTCCCGGTCCCCACTCCCTCCACCTGACCCCAGCAAGCTGAGTGCCATCCCTTGTACCTGCCCCCATCCAGTCTAAGCCAGTGCCCCCCCCAACCTGGTTGTTTGGCCTCATTTCCCAACAAGAACCAGTGTAGCCTCCCTCTCTCCCTCTTATGAACTTTGTTTCGCAACAAAGGAGAAGTCAGGGCCCTCTCAGCTAAGTTCTGGAGCTATGATTTTGCCGCAAGTCACTCCCGTGATAACCTGCCCATCCAGCCTGATGTGCTTTCCAGGATGCATAGTCTACATTGCTTCCAGATGCCTTTCTAGTCACAACTTGCTTCTTTCTTCTGGCAGCACGGGGCAGGAGCTCCGGCAGGGAATCCTTGTGACTCTCCGGAGTGCCCCAGGTACCTGCACCCAGCTGAAGGCCTCTGTGACGCTGGCCCCACCAAGCACCCCCGAGCCCGCAGCCCGCAAATGCTCAGCTCATTGCCATCTCTCCTGCACCTGCGGCCTGCACTCAACTGCAGGTTAAAAGCGCCTGCCTGGACGCCCAGGCTGCACCCGTGCACGTGGCTTGGGTGTCGCAAGCACAGGGCTCACCAGCGTTCCCACCGGTAAGGAGAAGTGCCTCTGGGGCCAAGAAGCAAATAACAGTGGATTTTACTTGACGACAGATCCAGGAGAGCCCTAGGGAGGAAAGAGTTGCTGCCCTTGGGTCCACTATAGGGCCTGGGCAGAGAAAAAATGAGGAGAGAAGCCAAAGGACCTGTCAAGACAAAGGCCAAGCACACCTGCCACCTTAACCACACAGCGGCCTTCAACCCCCTCCCTAGAGCTGCCAGCAGCTTCCCGGGCCCCCTCGGTGTTGACTCTGGCAATAGGGGAGGGTATTATCAGCGCACAAGGTCTGAGGCTACAGGCAAGGGCAGAGTGGCTGATAAGCTAAGTGGGGTTTGGGAACTGCTCCAGGCAGAGGCACATGCCCCACCACCTGCCTTCTCTCCAGCTGGCAGCTGGGGCTATGGGGGATTGCCCAGCTCAGGCCTGAGCCCCTGCACAGAGGGTGGGTGAAGACAGCCAGCCCTGCCCCCAAACATGAGCTGTCTGAATTTTCTTCCAAATGTGCCAGTGAGGATCCCCTAATGCCATGGTTCCTCACCTTCTGGGGTAGAAGGGGACTTTTGAGAAGCTGATCAAAGCCAACACCTTCTGCCTGAAAAGGGTTGCATCTGATGGGCAGCTGAGTTTGGTTTTCAGCCCCTCTGAGACCTGGTTGATACACAGACAGGGTCAGAGGATGAGAAGCCTACTTGGAGGGTGGGGCGAGAAGTGGGCGAAGGTCTCTGAGGGCCTGGAGACGGGGGGAGCAGAACTAGAAGCAGTGTTAACTAAGGTTAAACCCTGAGGTAAGGGGAAAGATGATGTTAAAGATCAGAGTGAATTTAAAGATCTGGTTGGCTTTATTCAACCATTCCTCAAGCGGGCAGCATCCCACCCAACAAACAGATGTGTGCTCAGAGGAGTTCAAAATGGAAGCCTCGTATAGGCAGAAAGGAGGAAGATAAGCAAGTTAAGAAGCAAAAGGAAAGAAAGCATTGCTTCAAGCAGGTCGCCTTCCTTTAGGGGGAAGGACAGAGGGTCTTATTAAGCAGATGACCTCACTCGTGCTGATCTGGAAATTCTGGACTATTGGGTTTAAAATTCCACTCCTGGGAGAGGCTAAAACTGCAGTTAGGTAAGAAATGAAGTCTTTCTTTTTAACAATGGGAAACACTCTCTCTCTCAGGGAATAAAGAAAGGATGCCATATCCTAACCTGGTGGGGTTAGGTGTTACGAAGCATTTTCAGATGGTCCTGACCTCATCACCCGGTCAGGGAAGAATCCAGCAGGAGACCAAGAAGAACATAATTCACGGAAGGCTTTGGGAGTAACATGGTCCTCCCTTCCTTTTCTCTTTGGGTCTTAGTAAATAATTTAACACAGTCATGTTGAATTCTTTGTGTGGCTTTCAGGTTGCCAGACAACTTTCAAACTCTGCCATTGTAATGAACAAACTATAAGGTGGCCCCCACAGTCCGTGCCTCCTGGGGGGAACCCTCTCCCCTTGGACATAAGCAAGACCTTACCTCTAACTAATAGAAAGCCAGCAAAGGTGATAGAATGTCACTTCCTTAATTAGGTCACATTATATACTACTACAGCTTGCTAGCCAATTAACTCTAGAGACTGTCCTTGCTGGCTGGATTATTTCATCCATGTTGGGAAAGCCTATAATGGCAAGAAACTTCCAGAAGCCTCTAGGAGCTGGGAGTAGCTTCTGGGAGCTGAGGGTGACCTCTGGCAATAGTGCACAAAAAGCCAGGGAGGGCCCTTGGTGATTTAATCTCAAGGAAATCTGCCAGTGACCCGAGTGAGCTTAGAAGCAGATCCGTTCCCAATCAGGCTTCCAGATGAGAACCCAGCCCTGGACAACACTTTGTTTGCAGCCTTGTGTGACCTAAAGCAGAGAACTACTTAGCACCTCTAAAGACTTCTACCTGGACTCCTGATCCACAGAAACTATAGGATAATAACTATGCATTGTTTTAATCCACTAGGTTTGTTACACAGCCATAGATAACTAGTAGGGACATGGACCGAGAAAGTAGCTAAATGGCTTCCTGTCCCAGGGTGGTGGTGGCTAGAAGTGTCCATACTGGTGGACAAAAGCAGAGAGGTTCCTGGACATGGATAAATGGTCTCTCATTGTGTCTCATGCGTCCCCGTGTTCACTTTGAGTTTAGCATTTATCAAGTCCTGGGCATTATGCTGGAAGAGAATTCCTTTTATTCTATGAATCCATTCTATACCTAAACGTTATCCCTGAACACTGTCACTGTGAGCCACCATCTAGACTTCAAGGACCTGGATTTGCAGGGGTGCCTGGGTGGCTCAGTCAGTTTAGCATCTGCCTTTGGCTCAGGTCATGATCCCAGGGTCCTGGGATCAAGCCCCACATCTCCCTCTCCCTCTGCCGCTCCCTCTGTTTGTGCTCTCTTTCACTCTCTCTGACAAATAAATAAAATCTTAAAAAAAAAAAAAGGACCTGAATTTGCTTCATCCACAAAAGAACCCAAGATAGAGATAAGAGATGTGCAGTTGTTACTGATGGTTTCAAAAGCACAGCAGGCAAAACCCGTCCAGACTTCAGTGACATCTGAGCTGCCTAAAATTGAGTAACCCTACTCACCTAGAGAGTGTTTATATAACTTTGGATTACTTGTGTCAACCTGAATTCTGGTTGCCAAATCTTTCTCTGATTTGGCCGGTTTCCACTTAACTTTTGATTCATGTCATTAATTGTGACATAATGCTAACATTTGTGTAATACCCAGTGATATATTTTTCTCTCTTCTACTCAGCTAGCATTTGTTGGGTGCCAGCTATCATGTCAAGGACCATGAGGGTTGATAGATGATGAAAAGCGGCCCAGGTTGCTTATGTGACTTGCTCACTCACATAGGTCACAAGTGATGGGTCTGAGGCTGGAATCCAGTCTTCTGGCTGAATGTTTGGGTCATAAGGTGATATTGCAGGAATATCCCCAACCCCTTTCTTTCAAGGCTGCCATTAATCTTTCAAATAACATCCCTTCTTGCTCTTATTCAGTTCTACCCAGTAGACAATCATTGAAACACCTACCATCACAGTCTCAGAGACAAATCCTGGGCTGAAAGGACCACCTAAGGAAACTCTCAAGTCTGAAGATCAAGGCTTTCGAGAGACTCCGAAGATGGCAAATGGGGGCTTGTGTCCCTACACATTCCCTGTCTGGCTTTCAGGGCTATGTGTAGGGATGGAAGACCCCATCTTTGGATGCCCTCAAGCTCTGTTGATCAAGATCAAATCTTCCATGACAAGTACCTGAGCAAACACCCTGTGGTTGACATGGTTTATACAAGAGCCAGCCAAGGAGAACTAGGACTCTGTGCTGGGCATCGGGGGAGGACAGTATGATATTGTGATATGACAAATCTATATTTCAGCCTTCATCCCCAGCACCTGGCCATAGCTCCTAAAACCCTTATAATTTCCCAAGTGATAGGGGGATAGGAGCATCTTTTTGGTTATAATATTTGATTTTTGTCCCTAGCTCCTGAGACAGCTCTAGACTGATAAAGATGAAAGGCACAACTTTTTTGGTTTGTAACACGCCCCTTTCAACACCACCAGACTTTATGTGCATGAGTTGACTTTTGGAAAGCCCCTCAAGATGGGCCTGGTGGCCAAGGGAACCAGCCTGCATTTAGGGGGTTGGAACTTCAGCCCCACCCTAACTTCCGAGAAGGGGACAGGGGCTGGAGCTTGAATTAATCATTGGTATTCAATGATTTAATCTATCCTGCCTGCCTAATGAAGCTTCCATTAAAAAAACCCTACCTGGAGGAGTTCGGAGAGCTTCCTGGTTGGTGAGCACATGGAGGTTCCGGGAGGGTGGTGTGGCCGGAAAGGGCGCGGAAACTCTGTGCCCCTTCCCCATACTTTGCCCCATGCAGCTCTTCCATTTGGCTGTTTGTAATAAACCAGTGATAGTCAGTAAAGTGCTTTCTTGAGTTTTGTGAGCTATTCTAGCAAATTCTCAAATCCAAAGATGAGGTTGGGCGAAACCCTTGAGGCCTGGACTTGCACTTGACTTCTAAAGCGAGGGCAGGACTCTGGGAGTGGGCCCTTAACCTGTAGGGTCTGCCCTAACTCTGGATAGTGTCAGAATTGCATTAGATAATAGATACCCAGTTGGTGTCCACAGAGAACTGCAGAAGTGTTTGGTGTCAGAAGTGTTGAGAGTAGAGGAAACAATGTTTTTCCCTTGTTGGAAGTTTTTTCTTTGAGGCAGACATTCCTCCATCATCGCTACCCCAGCCAAGCTCAGCTTGCTCTCCTAGAGCTCAGTCCCTGGGGAAATCCATCCACAACAGTGTCAGGGGACCCTGGAAGGTGGTTTGGGGTTGAACCCCCAGGACTGCTTCCCCTTTCCCTGCTCCCTGAGCTCCCACAAACCCTCCTGAGTCTCCTTTTCTCCATCTGCTCGGGCTGCTCACCCTGCCTGGCCCCCAGCACCTCCGTGTCCATCCCCTGCACCTCCTGATACTGATCCCCACTCGGGAGCACTCTCTCTTCTCTTTCCTCGCTGAGCACAGTACTGGCAAGGATGACATCTTTTTTGGAGCTGCTCTCCTTAAGCCATTCATCAGGCTATTGCCTGAGCCATGCTCCCTTCTGGATGGCTCCTAGAGCGCCTTTGCACAGGTCCCAAATTCTGAGGACAGATCTGTAGGACTTCACCTGGGGACTCCCTCTCCTTTTCCTGAACGTCCTCCTGCCTCTATAACCTGATCCCAGCCCTTCATCCTCTGCTCCACTGCCTGCCCCAGGGCTGTCTCCTGTGCAGACTCTCTAGCCAGCCTGAGGTATAGGTATTCCTAAGACCCATATTCACCTTCGTATGGACTTCCTCAGTCACATCTGCAGCCCAGGCTCTGTGCCATGCTGGCTGCTATGGGAGGTGGGAACAGGTTTCTCCACCTCTCTTAAGGGATCCTGGTATCTTGACTCCGGCAGCATGAAGTACAAGCCAGCCACTCTCAAGCAGTGGAGAGAGATAGGGTATCAGCACATGGCCAAGGATGAAAGCCCTTGGGGAGGTAGTAACCAACTGGATGGACTGGTTCCCAGGGGGCAGAGGGCTGCACAGATGAGAGGCTGGCAGCCTGTCTCCGAGGCGGTGCGGGAAGACCTATATCCAGACTCTGCCACATCTGGCTGGGATGGACTGGCCCTCCTCAGCTCTGAATGCATCCTTTTCATCCTGGCTATAGCAGCTTCCTTGAGAGGCAAGCGTTTTCAAACACCACTTCTGGATCTTGCCCTGAGAATTTTACTGGATTCACTCAGAGGCTGGTGAATGTCCAGTCTTCAGAAGAACTAACACTTACTTACATGCATCTGTTCTGTTGTAGACATCGTGCTTTTGCAATGCTATTTTACTTCTTTCTCACAGCGATCCTCTCAAACAAATTAGATTTTGCACAATTTTCGTGTAGCATGCTTGTTTTCCTGGCATCTAGTTCAGTAATGAGTGAATGTGTTTTGTGTGCAGTGAGAACACTCAGCTGTCAGAGAACTCACTGTTCAAGAGGAGGCAAAAGTGTGAATAATGACAACACAGTGTTCTTGGGAAGAAGGGCCGGTGGTAATCTGGGTCCTCTAAGCATCTGACTTTGAGATGCCATTAAATGTGTGAGAGATGTCTTTGGGGGAAGTACATGTGAGGAACACAGGGGCTCCTGCTTGGTGGTCTAAAGGAATGTCCAAGAGCTTTGTGAATCATTGCTTCAGGGGAGAAAATGCTCTTTCCTTGAAAAAACAAAAGCCAAGCACAGTAGTATTTCTCCACCACTATTTCTCCATGTAAAGGCCCATGCATCATATTAATATTTATAACTTTAACTGAAGTGCCTTCTATTTCACAGAGAAAACTGGCCGGGGAGGGGGGGATGGGAAAGAAGGGTGAGGGAGAACTGCTCCTCTTACACAAGCCTTTGAGCAGAATGGGAAAGCTCACAACCACACATAATGCAATATTCTAGAGCTACACATGTCCCTTTTACGTCTTAAAGTAGCAAAAGTGAACTCAGTCATTAATATGACCCCAAGATCCGCCTCCCTATGGCATAAAAATAAGAAGCAACAGCATGTAAAGCTAAGATTATATCAGCAATCAATGTTTTGGTATTTTGTAGTGTTTAGACATTATCTAGATACCCAATGATTATCACTAAACTAACTCAACAACATTAGCACAAGGTTTCAGGTTGCCTTAAAATCTCAGAAGTGATCTATCAGCTACACAAACTGAGTTACAGTTGGAAGAAAAAGTTTTTCAGAATAATGACTGAATTTAGTAAAACAGCAAATTACAGTTAATAATCCTAAGTATTAGGTAACATTACGTGGTAGTTTATTTAATAAATAAGCCTGTCGGGATGCCAGGTGGCTCAGTCGGTTAAGCATCTGTCTTCTGCTCAGGTCATAATCGTAGGGTCCTGGGATCAAGTCCCACATCAGGCTCCTTGCTCTGTGAGAGTCTGCTTCTCTTTCTCCCTCTGCAGCAACCCCTGCTTGTATGCTCTCTCTCTCTGACAAATAAATAAATAAAATAAAATCAAAGAGGGAGTTAAGATGGCGGAGGAGTTGGGGACCCCTTTTTCAGCCAGTCCCCTGAGTTGAGCTGCATAGGTACCAGACCAGCAGGAACATCCATGGAATCAGCCTGAGATGCAGGAAGATACATCTGGATCTCGACAAATGAACATCTCCAGCGCTGAGTATTGAGGTACAAAGCAGGGAGCTGTGAAACCACGCACAAATATCGGAAGATAAACAGAAGGGAGAGGGAGCCGCCGTGTCAGGGCCCCGGGAAACGGTAGCCACCTTTCGGGGTAGCGGGCAGATTGCGGACCGCACTCTTGAGACAGCAGACTGAGACCGTGAGCCGGGGGCGCGCCCTACCAAGCATCTCATGGAGCTCCGGAACTCCAGTGTGCTCACTGGATCCAGACTGAGACCGGGAGCTCCGAGCGTGCGAGGGGCGGCTGGCGGCTGGCGAGCCACCTGCACCGGGGAGCAGGCGGACTCACGGACGGCACCCGCGAGACAGCAGACTGAGAATGGGAGCTCCGGGAGCACGCGCGGGGCGGCCGGCGACTGGCGGCTGGCGGAGTTAGAAACACAAAGGACAGAGATGCGCCAGCCCTGGAAGTGAGGGCTGGGATGCTGGGTGTGGGGCGCACAGCCCGGGATGCTGCAGGGTTGAGCAGCACCAACAGAAACAGAGTTAAAGTGGCCAGAACATCAGTGGAGAACGGTCCGTGATCCCTCTGTTCTGAGACAGAGGCTGAATTTTGGCCACTGCTGCTCTCTCAGAAGAGGCACAGCAGACCGCCAGGTAAGCCGCCAGAGAACAAAAGCCGGGAAATACTGGCTCACAGTGTGCCCATCCCCATCCCCCCTTGCAGGGGATACGGAGACTCTACCCAAACAGGGTTTCCTGAGTACCGGCGCAGCAGGCCCCTCCCCCAGAAGGCAGGGTGAAAAATCAAGAACCCCACAACCCGGAGCGCCTGAGTGGTGCAGTCATTAAGCACCTGTCTTCGGATTAGGGCGTGATCACAGCATTCCGGAAAGGAGTCCCTCATCGGGCTTCTCCACCGGGAGCCTGCTTCTACCTCTCCCAATCCCCTGCTTGGGTTCCCTTTCTTGCTGACTGTCTGTCTCTCTCTCTCAAATAAATAAATAAAATCTTTAAAGAAGAAGCCCACATCCCTAAGATCTCTATAAAACAAGGGTGCATGGCCTGGGTCCCAGTCAATAACTTGGGCTCTGGACAACCCCGCAATCTCTCCTCATCAGAATGACGAGAAGGAGAAGTCCCCCCCAGCAAAGAAAAGATAATGAGTCTGTGGCCTCTGCCACAGAATTAATACATATGGATGTATCCAAATTATCAGAAATGGAATTCAGAGCAACAATGGTCAAGATGATGAGTAGACTTGAAAAAAGTATTAACGAAAATGTTACTGAGAATATAGATTCCCTAAGGGAAGAAATGAAAGTGAGTGTGACAGAAATTAAAAATTCTATGAGCCAAATGCAGTCAAAAATAGAGGCTCTGATGGCCAGGGTCACCGAGGCAGAGGAACGCATTAGTGATTGGAGGATGGGTTAGTAGAAGAAAAAAACTAAAATAGAAGCTGGTCTTAAAAAAATCCACGCCCACAAAGGTAGATTATGGGAGATTACTGACTCTATGAAACAATCCAATGTCAGAATCATCGGCATCCCTGAAGGGGTAGAGAAAAACAGAGGTCTAGAAGAGATATTTGAACAAATTGTAGCTGAAAACTTCCCTAATCTAGCAAGGGAAACAAGCATTCGTGTCCAAGAGGCAGAGAGGACCCCATCCAAGCTCAACCAGGACAAACCTACGCCACGGCATGTCATAGTGCAATTCGCAAATATTAGATCCAAGGATACAGTATTGAAAGCGGCCAGGGCAAAGAAATTTCTCACGTACCAAGGCAAAGGTATCAGGATTACGTCAGACCTGTCTACAGAGACCTGGAATGAGAGAAAGGCTTGGGGGGGCATTTTTAAAGCTCTTTCAGAGAAAAACATGCAGCCAAGGATCCTTTATCCAGCAAAGCTGTCATTCAGAATTGATGGAGAAATAAAGACGTTCCAAAATCGCCAATCATTAACCAATTTCGTAACCACGAAACCAGCCCTACAGGAGATATTAAGGGGGGCTCTATAAAGGTAAAAAGGCCCCANTTCCTAAAAAGGTAAAAATGCCCCAAGAGTGATATAGAGCGGAAAATCACAACCAACACAAACAAAGACTTTACTGGCAACATGGCATCATTAAAATCATATCTCTCAGTATGCAGTCTCAAC